>NW_007147419.1:0-4326 GCF_000164805.1 Carlito syrichta | reverse complement strand
TTATGGGTATTCATTGATTCTGTAGATTGACTAAAAGTGTAATTTTTACATTACAAGAGGTAAGTAATGTCAGGGTAACAAGCACATCAAATTGTCATTCATGACAACAGCCTCAGAACTTTGACATAATGTGAGGGACCTCGACTACAGAGGAATCCTAAGTTTTCTAGCACTTGTGTACAGTTCTCTGTCAAATGCAGTAGACATGGTGGATTTCATTCCCAAGAAGTGAAGAGAAGCATGTGTTCCGACGTATTCAAAATTTTTTTCAGGGAGAAGCACAAGTTTATAGTGAGTTCCTTTTGAATTCGTTATAAGTTTTAACACTTATCTTGGTGTTATGTAGGTGTTTATATAACTGTTTTCAGTAACTTTGGATAAAGATTAATCGTTAAGGTTTTTCTTAAATCAATAGTTAAAACTCTAAGTTAACACTTACAGTCTAGGTTTTCACTGAACTCATAATATACTAATCAGACACTTCTATGATAAATTAGCTAAAGACACAAAGGAACCTTGGGGACCTGGGAAACACTACTAAAAACTTCTTTTGATTTCTTTTCAGAAATATACACCACAGGAAAAGAGAAAAGTAATGAAGCACCTGGACAAGAAAGGTGATTACAAATCTCTGAAGGTCATAAAGCCCCAGAAGGAAAACTACTGGTACATGAAGAACTTTGCACTTGGAAACTTTCTGGAACAGTTCAAGGACTGTAATTCGAAACTTTGGAATGAAACTATCATCTTTGGCATTATGAATAAGTTTCATTGTCTGAATGTTTATAGTGTTCTTGGCTTGTTTTTTGCTAAGACCACTAGACGGTGGTAACTTGTAGAGGATATGTATGTGAAAGAATTTTCTTTCTCTTGTCCCTTTACAAATGGTATAAAAGCTTTCCCTTAGCTAACATTAAACGTCATCTGTTCAGGAAGAAGGTGTCTGAGTATAATATTTTCGTGTTTCACCTATCCGACTATCCTTCAGGAAAGCCCACGAACCTGGTGAGGCTGGAACCCCGCAGGCAGAATAAAACATTCAGAATTTATGTGAGAAACACTGTAGTTGTCAATGTTGAAGGCAGAATTATACCCTGTATTCCAACGTATTAAAGGGAAAAAGAGATATCATTGAAGTATTATACAATTATTAAAAAATCAGTCCCTGCATAATGAATATTTCAAGGCCCAACCCTGAATTGTAGCCATTTTTAAAGTAAAAAAAAATTAAAAATAGAATAAACAAATAAAGTCAGTTGCATGTTTTACAGGTTTCATTTATTTATTTATTTATTGTAATTTTTTAAAAAATGTGGGATACAATTCAGTGTTAGATATAAAAACATTGATTATGCAGGGTCTTTGGTTGATGAGGTATAACTCTCCCTTGCTTAGCAGTATCCCTCCACTGCCAATCTCACCCTTCCTCCTAAAGAGTTTTCCACTACTGCCAATAACTTTCTTACAGCACTATAAGTGATCAAGTTCAACACATGAGTGAGAACATAAGGAACTCTGTTCTTTGTTTCTGTGATTAATCACTGAGAATGACCTACCGCATATTCAGCAAACGTTCTGGAAAACCCTTATATCTGTTCTTTTTTATGGCTGCATAATATTCCACTGTGTATATATCACAGTTATATTATACATTGCCAAGCTTTGATGGGCAACATGGTTGGTACTATGCTTTATTACAATTGTGATTAGAGCTGCAAAATAAATACTGGTGCAGTTATCTTTTGGTGAAATGATTTGAGTTCCTCCAGGTATATTCTTGACAGGGGAATTACTGAGTCACATGGTAGGTCATTATCTCATCCCTTTGCAAACCACCACACTGTTTTCGAAAGATGTTGCTCAACTTTTCAGTCCACATGCAGTGTAGAAGCATTTATTTTTTCCCAAATCCTTACCTGCATCGGTTATTCTTTGTTTTATTAATGATGGCCAGTCTTACAAGGGGTATGTGGTATTTCAAAGTGGTTTCATTTTCATTTATTTGATGATGAGTGACGCTGAGCAATTTTCAGGTGTCTACTGGCTGCTCGTATCTCTTCTTATGAAAAATGTCCAATCATGTATTTTGCACACTTTTCAAAGGGAATGTTTGTCTGATTTTTCTGAGTGTTTGAGTTTCTTGTAGATCCTAGATGCTTTGCCTTTTTACAGATATATAGGTGGAGAATCGTTTTTCCCATTCTGTTGGCTGTATCCCTTCTCTTCTGATTGTTTCTTTTGTTTTCCAGAAGTATATTAATTTGATTTTATCCGAATTGTCTAACTTACTTCTTAAGGCATGGGTATTTAGGGCTCTGAAGATAAATTAGTTTCCGGTTCCAGTTTCCCTAATGGTGTCTCCTGCATTTTCTAAGGTTATTATATTTTGGTGTTTTACGTTTAGGTCTTTGATCCATTTAGAGTTAATGTGTATGGTGATAGATCGGAGTCCTGTTTCAATCTTGTGCATGCTGTCACCCTTTTCCCAGCACCTTTTAGTGAATATGTTCTCCATTAACCAGTGGGTCTTGGAGGTTTTTCAAAGATGAGTTGGTGGAGAATTTGAGGATTTCATTCTCTGCCCTGATCCATAGGCCTATGAACCTATTCTTGTATCAATACCAGGCTGCGTTGATTACTGTAAACCTATAGTAAAGTTTGAAGTCTGGAACTGCGATAGCTCGTGCATTGTTTCTTTTGATAAGATTCTTTTGGTTATTCATGATTGTTTATGGTTTCATATGAATCCTTTATTGCAATTTCCAGGTCTGAGAAGAATGATGTAAATTTAATAGCTATTTCATTTAATCTGAAGATTGACAACAATGCTAATTTTTACATTAAAAGATGTAAGTAAAGTCAGGAAATCAAGCATGTCATTGTCATTCATGACACCAGGCTCAGAACTTTGACATCATAATGGAGGGGACTTTGAATACTGAGCAATCCTTAGGCTTTAAATACTTGTTCACAGTTCTCTGCCAAATGTGGTCAAGTGGCGGATTTCATTCCCGAGAAGTGAAGAGAACCATGTGTTCACACCTATCTAAAAATTTTTCTAGGGATAAGTGACCATTCTTTAATCCTCTAAACGAAATAGTCTTTTTTTTAAAAGCAGTCTTTCTTGAGAGAACCCAGAAAATCCGAAATTGGGAGGTGACCTGACGGGGTTGTGCAAGAGGTAACCATTAATTATTATGATCAGGGAGTCCTGTTGAGGCTTGGTTATAGCACAGCCAAATAATATTTTAGCACTTTCTTTAGTGTAGAAAGTTTTGGATGTTTTTCATATGGTGTAACAGCCTTCGAGCAATTTTTCCTACAGGATTTGAACATTGCTTTGGATAAGATCATAATCAATTTTCCAGAATTTTCAATTATCTAAATTTTTGTTCTAACTCAGAAACCAAATACTTACTACTTTGTAAATCTCTATGATATTTTGGTTTATCTATATTGGGCACCAAATCCTCTTTTGTCTGTATGCCTCATTGTAAATGTTTGCTGATGAAAAGTATCAGATTAATCGGATACTTTGTTGCAGAGTACAGCATTATGTGTTAGGTAGGGAAAATACTAAGGGATTCAATGGAAACACTCGTTTAAAAAAATAAATTAGGTTAAAATATAAAGGGAATGTGATTTTTTATTTCCTTCAAATATAAAAGGGAAACATTTCTCTAAGGTTTGCACATCTGTAACATTTAATCAAAATTAACAAGCAGAAAATACAGAGTGCCCCAAGAAAATGTACACAAATTTTAATAATGAAAAAAGTTGTATTAAATCATGGTACTGTTTAATTTTCTAAATTTTTTTAGGATTCATTATGCATTCTGTCTTCTGAACAGCACTTATGTACACTCTATCTGAAGGTTCAGTGTTCTAAGAATGATATAGATCTGGAATCTTAACAAGTTTCAATTTAGACAGAATAAAACATTCAGAATTTATGTGAGAAACACTGCAGTTGTCAATTATGAAGGCAGAATTATACCATGTATTCCAACGTATTAAAGGGAAAAAGAGATATCAATGGAGTAATATACAATTCGTAAAAAGTCAGTCCCTACATAATGAACATTTCTAGGCCCAACCCTGAATTGTAACCATTTTTATCACAAAAGAAGACATTCGAGCAGCCAACAAACACATGAAGAAATGCTCAACCTCACTAATCATCAGGGAGATGCAAATCAAAACCACACTGAGATACCACCTAACTCCAGTCAGAATGCAGTATCACACTCAAAAATACAGCTGCTGGAGAGGGTGTGGTGAAAGGAACACTTCTACACTGTTGGTGGGAGTGTAAACTAGTGCAAC
>NW_007147418.1:0-771 GCF_000164805.1 Carlito syrichta | reverse complement strand
CACTCAAAAATACAGCTGCTGGAGAGGGGTGTGGTGAAAAGGGGAACACTTCTACACTGTTGGTGGGAGTGTAAACTAGTGCAACCTCTGTGGAAAGCAGTGTGGCGAATCTTAAAAGCTCTAAATACCAACCTCCCATATGACCCCGCAATCCCCCTACTGGGAATATATCCTGAAGAACACAAATCACTCTATAAAAAAGATACCTGCACACGCATGTTTATCGCAGCATTGTTCACAATAGCAAGAAACTGGAAACAGCCATGCTGCCCGTCAAAAGAGGACTGGATTAAAAAAATGTGGTACATATACATGATGGAATACTACTCAGCCATAAAAAAGAACAAAATCATGAATTTCGCAGCAACCTGGATGGAACTAGAGTCTATAATACTGAGTGACCTCTCACAGAAACAAAGATCCGAGGATCACATGTTCTCACTCATATAATGGACCTTAAACATCCAATGCAATACTATACGAAAATGACTGACCGTACTGGGAAACTATGGTGGGGGGAGGAAGATGGGATTAATACTAGCAAATATCTGTATGGGAATGGGGAAACACCCGATATCAACAGGGTGTCTGAATGAAACGCAATTGTATAGCTAACCCTTAAATGTACCCCACAACTTCACAATGAAAAAAAACAAGGTTATATGAACAGTCTTACACAAAACTTTTGTTCATATGTCATATGTCTTTCAAAGGCATTTCTAGAAATAAGATTGGATACCACTAACTCTCCCTCAAAATCTGTCATATTAC
>NW_007147417.1:0-602 GCF_000164805.1 Carlito syrichta | reverse complement strand
ATTTATGTTATCCTTATCTTTGGGGAATCTTTGCCAATATTTCCTCAACACACACACACACACACACACACACACATTTCTATATTTTATCTTTCTACAGTCTCTCTTTCCTTTTCGTCTAATTGCACATATTATAGACCTACTTGTATCTGGCATCCAATTTACATACTTTTCAGTCTGTTTTGCTAACTGTGCTTCACATTATATACATTTTATTGATTTTTCTAAAAGGTCATTGAATCTTCCTTTAGCCATTTTTACTCTCCCATTAGTCACATCAAATACATTTTAATTTTAATTTCTTAGACCTTCAATTTAGTTGTTCTAAATAATTCTATTTTTATTTACTAAAATTTACTTTTCTTAAAATGCTTGCACATATTTAAAACAACTACTTTAAAACTCCTGCCTGTTAATGTCTATCTCTGGTTTATCTTGGATTATGAGTTTATTAATTTCCTTTTATGTTTTTGTTCAGTCATATTTTCTTATTCCGTCACATATCCAGTCATTTTTATGACTTACTAGACATTTTGAATGGTACACTTCTCAGACTCTTGGATCTGTTATTCTTTATTGAGAAAATTGGTTTCTGTTCAAGT
>NW_007147416.1:0-833 GCF_000164805.1 Carlito syrichta | reverse complement strand
TCTAGCTGGCTCGGTGGCTCAGCCTGTAATCCCGTGCCTTGGGAGGCTGAGGTGAGTGGATTGCTGAGCCCGCGGGTTCGAGACCCGCCTGGGCAGCGAGACTCATCTTTACAATAAATCAAAAAATCAGCCGGGCGTGGTAGCGCATGCCTGTAATTCCAGCTACTTGGAAGGCTGAGGCAGAAGGATCGCCGGAGCCCAGCAGGCGAGATTGTGGTGGCCGGGAGCGGCCACTGCACTCCAGTCTGGGCGACAGAGTGAGACTCCAACTCAAAAAAAAAAAAAAAAGAAAACGTCCTAAATATTAGGGAACATCTAATCCCAAGTTACGAATATCAATCTAAAATTCCACTAGTAGTTTCTGGATTAGGAGGTAAACTGATGTCAGAAATTACAGGAAAAATGGCGAGATGATTCCTTCGGTTGTGGAATCTGACCTAACAGTCTCCTGTAATAAAAACCGAGCAGATGGCCAGATTCACTGTTACAAATAAGAAGAGAAGCAGCGGGTTCCTGGGAATCGGTAATGACAGATTTGTGGTACGTATACAGGAATTAGTTCTGAAAAGTGTGGGGACTGGGACTCCTAATTCCTGATTAGCATTTAAAAAATTCCTGTATGCTTCAAGGTATGAGAAATACCTAAAGCCAGGGAAAAATTAACAACTGGCCAGAAGTTTGCTGGTCACATGCAAACTGATTTTCCTTTTGCCACATTGGTAACATGAGTAGAAGCTTTCTGGGGACATAGTGTCCGAGATTCCTGTTTCGTTCTCAGAAGAACAACCAGATATTTCCCCGTTCCCTAGAAGTCCAGACACGTGACTCCGAAT
>NW_007147415.1:0-783 GCF_000164805.1 Carlito syrichta | reverse complement strand
AGGTCGAGGCTGTAGTGAGCTGTGATTGTGTCACTGCCCTCCAGCCTGGGTAGCAGAGTCAGACACTGACTCAAAAAAACCAAAAGATACTATCCAGTCTTGGCTGTGAGCTCGTAAGGCATTTCTTGGAAGCCGCAGAACACACCCTGGCAGGATTGCAGGCCTGCACGGTGGAAGCCAGACACCTCCCTCTCCCAGCCTCCCAGCTCAGCTTCCATAGTGATTGGGAGTGGCTCCTGGGGGCATTAACTCCTGAATTCTACAGACAGTTCTTCACCCCTATGGGAGGCCCGAGAGGAGGCACAAACCCTGGAGGTGGGCCTTCCTCCAATAGCCCCTCCATCAGTGGCTTCCCCTCCAGTCTACTGTCCCATCCTGCCCTCTAGTCTGCCAGCAAGTGCTTCCAGACAGCAGGGTTCACTGCTCTGATGCTTGTTCAAAGACTCAGGAGGGCCAGCCTCGGTTGCTCAGACTGTAATTCCAGTGCTTTGGGAGGTCGAGATGAGTGGATTGCCTGAGTCTGTTGGTTCAAGGCCTGCGTGGGCCACTTGGTGAGACATCATCTCTACAATAAATAAAAAATTAGCCAGGCATGGTAGCACGTGCCTGTAGTTCTGGCTACCTGGAAGGCTGAGGCAGAAGGATCACCAGAACTCAGCAGGTTGAGTCTGTGGTGGCTGGTAGTGTGCCACTGCACTCCAGTTTGATGGAGTAAGACTCCAACTCAAAAAAAAGAAAAGAAAAGACCCAAGATGCCTTTCTGAAAAAATTCACGAAAAATAA
>NW_007147414.1:0-825 GCF_000164805.1 Carlito syrichta | reverse complement strand
AAGGTATTTTTGGGATGGCACCAGAGTCTTGGTTTCCAAGTCCATATGAGCATTCTGGAGTCTTTTTTATTGGGAGCCACGTGTCTGGACTTCTAGGGAATGGGAAACATCTGGTCGTTCCTCCGAGAATGAAACAGTAATCTCGGACACTATGTCCCCAGAAAGCTTCTACTCATGTTACCAATGTGGAACAAGGAAAATCAGTTTGCATGTGACCAGCAAACTTCTGGGTAGTTGTTAATTTTTCCCTGGCTTAAGGTAGTTCTCATACCTAGAAGCCTACAGGAATTTTCTAAATGCTAATCAGAAATTTGGAGTCCCAGTCCCCACACTTTTCAGAACTAATTCCTGTATACGTACCACAAATGTGTCATTACCAATTCCCAGGAACCTGCTGCTCCTCTTCTTAGTTGTAGCAGAGAATCTGGCCATCCGCTCAGCTTTTTTTGCAGGAGGTTGTAAGGCCAGATTCCACAACCCAAGGAATCATGTCGCCATTTTTCGTGTAATTTCTGACTTCAGGTTTACCTCCTACTCCAGAAACTACTACTGGAATTTTAGATTGATATTCGTACCTTGGGATTAGGTGTTCCCAAATATTTAGGATGTATTCTTAATTGGGACACAGCAATCATGGATTCCATGGCACTTTTGTTCTTTTGGGCTTATGATTATTTGTACATAATAATTTGTACTTCCACGTGGCCAGGTAACTCCCGGGAGACTTACTGAGAACAAAAAGAATCTGGGTTATGGTGGTCACCAATCCAAGAATTCTATATTGACACTTATAAAGGCTAATCAGGAATCTGGGATTCTATGTCC
>NW_007147413.1:0-755 GCF_000164805.1 Carlito syrichta | reverse complement strand
CATTTCCTCCACCTTTCTACTCAGCACTAACCAAATTAAGCTCCTGTGACCTCAAAACAAAAAAACTGAGACCAGGACGAACACAAGCTAACTTTAGAAGTTCATTGCTCCCATTCTTCTGCAAACTGCAGTTTTGGCTTTCACACAACTTATAATTCAAACTCGTGTCACATCTAAAAGCCTTAGTATTGGTCACAGGCTTCTAGGTCATGATCTTAGGTTTTATTGAAGGTGTAAATTGTAGAATATAGTTTTAGAAGACAGCCATTTTGTTGAAAGAATGTGGTTGGGTTACTTGCAGGTAGCCCACTGTGAACTTTGGACTGGGCCACATTCCAAACATTCTGGGATGGGCCACTTTCGTTTGTAAAGTAAATACTTATGCTTCTATAGAATTGTTTAACTTGGCATAAATCAATCAGCTTAGGATGAAAAAGGTTTATAGAATATGTCAGTCACAGATTAGGTTATCCTTTGTTATGGGATTTTAAGATTATCATATGAAAAGGGTTTAAAGGCAATCATTGATGAAGTTTTCATGGATTAAGGTTTCTGGTGAGTGGGGGACGCCCCTCCCACATCTGACTTTGCATATAAAAGCCCCATTGTAATTCCCAATAACACACATCACTTCTGCACTAAACGTGAGTCCAGTCTCTTTCTCTCTCTCTCTCTGTCTTTCTCCTTCCCCTCAATTGCCGACACCATCTCCACCCTTGGGGTACCCTGAACCCGGCTGGAGCTGGTCTCTGGCA
>NW_007147412.1:0-5561 GCF_000164805.1 Carlito syrichta | reverse complement strand
GGGTTTTGGGCGGACCTTGTTGGTGTTACTGTTTATTTTTATTCCACTGTGGTCCGCGAAGGTGCATGGTAGAATTTTGGTCCTTTTAAATTTGCTTATGCTTGATTTATAGCCAATTATGTGGTCAATCTTAGAATATGTTCCATGTAGTGATGAGTAGAATGTGCATTCTGTGGTCTTAAATATCAACCTCCCATATGACCCCGCAATCCCCCTACTGGGAATATATCCTGAAGAACTCAAATCACTCTATAAAAAAGATACCTGCACACGTATGTTTATCACAGCATTGTTCACAATAGAAGAAGCTGGGAGCAACCATGATGCCCATCAAAAGAGGACTGGATTTTAAAAATGTGGCACATATACATGATGGAATACTACGCAGCCATAAAAAAGAACAAAATCATGAATTTCACAGCAACCTGGATGAAACTAGAGTCTATAATACTGAGTGACCTCTCACAGAAACAAAGATCCGAGTATCACACGTTCTCACTCATATAGCGGACCTTGAACATCCAATGTAATACTATAAGAAAATGACTGACAGTAGTGGAAAACTATGGGGGGGGAGGGAGATGGGATAAACAGTAGTAAATATCTGTCTGGGGATGGGGAAACACCTCTTATCAACAAGGGTACCTGAATGAAACATATTTGTATACCTAACCCTTAATTGTACCCCACAATATCATAATAAAAAATATTGATTATAAAAAATAAATTAAATAAAAAAAGAATTCTAAAGCTAGGATTCTACCAGGATTTGCTTTGTTTTGCGAAATGGAGCAAACTCCCTCAGTTAGATGCCATTTGTTTTAAATGATAATTCCTACTCTTTCCTAGACTGCAGCAGAAAATGTTCTGACTTTAGCTTATTCTTGAAACAATTTTTAAAAATTTAAAGGGAAAGATATTATAAATAGACTCAGATTCACTCATTTCTGGTATTGCTTTTCTGTTCTGTGTCTAGTATTTATAGGGATCTCTGTTGAGTTCTGAGTATCTGTTAGGTCCATAAACTATAACCTTTCTCCTATTTCTTGTTTTCTTACCCAGTTTATATACCTATATTTTACTTTCTTTCTAGTCCCCTCTTCTAAGTTTCATCCTAACCTCAACATCCATTAAAGCCCTCTGTTTTTGTAAGGGAATATACTCTATAAATCCTATTTTTTTATGATAATCCTAATTCAATTTAAACCAAAATATGCCATAATACATCTATTTTAGAAATGTTGTGACTGTGCCTCACTCAACATAACAAATTCATTTATTTAGAAACTTTGAGCCCAACTCAAGTCTAAGTTTTTTATATCCACCAAATATTATAATGTGAGCTTCAAGTAGACGTTACTTGTGGTATTCTCTATTTTCATCTCTCTTATACCAGATTTTTCTCTTTCTTCTCTGGCCTGTGTCGTAAAGATTCACTTAGCTTTGCAATCTATCTTAGGTTTAGTATATCATCTAAATCATGAGTTTATCATGAAGATATGTGAAATAGTTTTGCAAATATAAATGGGACATCATAAAATTTCATTTGATTCTATATAAAATTTATAGAATGTCCAGTCTACAAATATACTACAATTAAAGACAGCATAACATCTGGATGATGTTTTCTCATAAACCAAAAATCAGTGACAATATTGGCAATGTTGTAGAAGCAACATTCAGACAAAATATCTATGTAATAACCAGAAATGTCATATTCATTTTACATTTGAGTGACATTGCCCATTGTGCAGAAAATAGAGTATCAGGTAAAACTACAAGATATTAAAACAATGGCTAAGCACTAGATAGATTAAGCGTACATACAAGATGGCAAGTGATGACTGAATCTCACACATCAGATGTTTTCAGTCACACTATACACATGAGTGATTTTGCATCACATCATATACACAGATAATAGCTGTAACTTTCTAATACAAAAGACATAGACATGCACTGAACTCTCTATTTTTTTCTTACATCTTGTGTAGAAGTAGAAAATCACTTAATGTTTAAGCTAATTTCAACAATTCCATGTTTTTTAAAATGACTTACATCACACAATAATAATAGCACAAAGAACATTGACACAGAAAACCAACTGGTCATGGTTTTGTTATTGTCTTTCAGGCCAGACCCACCTTCCCTGAAGCCATTGCTCAGTGCTCAGTGAACCGACCTTCTTTTTTCAATCTTGAAGGATCTGGAATGGACAGCATTGTCAAGCATGAACAGTGTTTAATAGATTTTAAACTGTCTCCAGAAATCAAGAAACAGAGTTTTTATTTGTTTTGCATGGTCTCATTCATAAGGCTTTTATGTAACACATCTAGTGTATGTGTGTGTATATGTGAGTCTGCTGAGATGAGGAAGGGTGTAATATGAAATATTTTGGTGACGCAAAATGATTAATCCATCAGCCTACTTCATATTATAGTGTGTGCCTTAGTGTCTTAGTTTGACATGATATCTACATATCTGCTAAATCTACTAGTTATTGGTTCACACCAATGAAAACAGCTAGTATTTATGATTATCTTATTCATCAGAATTAAACTTCAATGGTAAAATGTTCACAGTTTCAATCATACAAATGAATCAGAGTTTGTATACTATTCAAAAATATTTTCAGACTAAATACCCAATCTGGGTCAAAATCTGGGCAAAAATGTTTGACTTAAGACAAACAATGCCAGAAGCACACAATAATTAAAAAAGAAAAAGAAAAATGATAAATGCTATCTCTAATAACTTGTAAAAATCAGAAATGTTGAAATTTGTAATGCAAATTCTGTTTTCTGATATGTGGAATCCACTGTTTCCAAAGTAAAATTTTGGCTACTGTCACTTACATTTCAAATAGAGGAGTAATCTTTTATTTGGAAAAATTTTAATGGATTTTATGTGGGGCTTGATTTATCAGCAAATCATGTAGTCATTTTGCAGAAGTATGCTTATATTAAATTAAATACATTAAATTAGTCTAGCCCAGAACTGTATGTGTGACATATAAAAATAAAATAAACCGGACTTGGTGGCTCAGCCTGTAATCCCATGCCTTTGGGAGGCTGAGATGAGTGGATTGCCTGAGCCTGCGGGTTTGAGACCTGCCTGGGCAGCGAGACCTCATCTCTACAATAAATCAAAAAATCAGCCTGGTGTGGTAGCGCATGCCTGTAATTCCGGCTACTTGGAAGGCTGAGGCGGAAGGATCGCTGGAACCCAGCAGGTTGAGGCTGTGGTGGCCGGGAGTGTCTCGGCACTCCAGTCTGGGGGACAGAGTGAGACTCCAACTCAAAATAAATAAATAAATAAAATAAAATAAAATATATGTCTGTGGTAAACTTCACATATATACATGAAGAAATATGATAATAATGCTGATTATGTGTGAACACATGTGGCACAGTATAAAAAAGGAGCTGTTGATGGAATTAACACCTAAGGAAGATGGGTTGAGAAAAGAATAGAATTGGCAAAAAATTGAATCTGTATTTTTTTAAAGAAAAAGTAGATAAATACTGCAGTTGTGACATATATTTGAGATGAGAGAATTGTGTAAATGACTTGTCATAAAAATATCTAAAAAATAGATTAATTTTGACAAGTGCAGTAAATTTGGGGGGTTGTAGTAATACATTTATCACAATTTGAAGGTCTTAAAATAACAGAAATTTCTTCTCTTCCAGTTCTAGAGACTAGTAGTTCAAAATCAGATACCAGCAAAATTGACACCTTCTAGAGAGCTCTGAAGAAGAATCTGTTCCATGATTCTCTCTTGGTTTCTGCTAATTATCAGCAACTCTTGGTCTTCTTCCACTTGTAGATGGGCAAGTGAAATCTCTGTCTCTGACATCAAATGAAAAATTTTTTTTGTATCTCCATGTTTCTTCTTATCTTATGAAAACAGCATATATATTGAACTAAGGGCCCACCTTATTCCAGGATTACATCATCTTAACTAATTATATTTGCAATGACCCTATCTCTAAGTAAAATCACACTCAGAGATGCTGGAGATCAGGATTTCACCATATCTTTTGGAGGAAAATGCTTCAACTCCTAACAGGCTGTACATTTTTTGAGCAATAGAATTGAATAGCATGAAGCTTGAAATGTACAGAAACCCATTAAATATGTTGATTAGAGAAAAGGAAGTTTTGAAAGTGGAACATTGGACTAATTTAATGGCTAAGAGAATTCCACAAAAATAAAAGTAGGAGATAATTAAAACATAATGTACTTCAAATACAGTGGTAATAGAAATAAAACATTGATGTACACTGATGCAAAAAATGATATATCCTAATGATACTGTGGAAAACAATGAAAAATGCCAGGACATTATATAAAAATAAAAACATATGTACCAATAATATGAAAAATAATTTTAAACACTGTAGATGCCAAAAACAAAGTGAAAGAAAGCCAGAGATACGAAAAGACTCATCTGCCAAATCCTATTCACATTGGCCTTCAGTTTTTGTTATGCTATAGCAGAGGACACAGTCTGGGACATGATTTTGCGTGAAATCTGATGCAACACTCAACAAAGAAAACTGAGACTGCTAATGGCTCTTCTCTTAGCTTCAGTATGAAGTAATAAATGATCCATTTGCAAAAGGGGATGAAAATAAAATATTGTTGTTGTACTTTGCATAATAAACCAGGGGAAAACATATTTATCAAGAAGATTGAAACAGGACCCTGACCTATCACACACACAAAAATTTAACTCTATATGGATCAAAGACCTGAATATAAAACCTCAAACTGTAAGAATCTTAGAAAATGCAGGAGACACCTTTATGGAAGTTGGAACTGGCAACCAATTCTTATTCAGAACCCTAAATGCCCATACCTTAAGAAATAAGATAGGCAAGTGGGACCTCATCAAACTAACAAGCTTCTGCAAAGCAAAAGGAACCATCAAGAGAGCAGAGAGACAGCCCACAGAATGGGAAAAAATATTTGCCAACTGCATTTCTGACAAAGGCCTAACATCTAGAATCTACAAGGAACTCAAGTGTGCCACAAAGAAAAGAAAACAAACAGCCCCATTAAAAATTGGGCAAAAGACATGAATAGACACTTCTCAAAAGAAGATATACAGGCAGTCAACAGACAAATGAAAAAGTGCTCAACCTCATTCATCATCAGAGAAATGCAAATCAAAACCACAGGAGATACCACTGAACCCCAGTAAGAATGGCCATCATTAAAAAAAACAAACAATAGGTGCTGGGGAGGATGTGGAAGAAAAGGAATGCTTCTACACTGCTGGTGGGAATCCAAACTGGTGCAACCTCTTTGGAAGATAGTGTGGTGAATTCTGAAAGAACTAGAAATTGACCTTCCATATGACCCAGCAATCCCCCTATTGGGAATATACCAGGAGGAACTCAAATCATCCTACAAAAAAGATACCTGCACATGTATGTTTGTTACAGCTCTATTCACAATAGCAAAAACATTCAACCAACCATGTTGCCCATGGAAGCTGAATTAGATTTAAAAAATGTGGTACATATGCACAATGGAATATTATGCAGCCATAA
>NW_007147411.1:0-1057 GCF_000164805.1 Carlito syrichta | reverse complement strand
CAATAGGTGCTGGGGAGGATGTGGAAAGAAAAGGAATGCTTCTACACTGCTGGTGGGAATCCAAACTGGTGCAACCTCTTTGGAAGATAGTGTGGTGAATTCTGAAAGAACTAGAAATTGACCTTCCATATGACCCAGCAATCCCCCTATTGGGAATATACCAGGAGGAACTCAAATCATCCTACAAAAAAGATACCTGCACATGTATGTTTGTTACAGCTCTATTCACAATAGCAAAAACATTCAACCAACCATGTTGCCCATGGAAGCTGAATTAGATTAAAAAAATGTGGTACATATACACAATGGAATATTATGCAGCCATAAATAATATAATATAATAAGGACAAATATATGGACTTCACAGCAACTTGGATGTATTTACAGTCTATCATACTTAGTGATTTATCACAGAAACAAAGAACAGAGTACCATATATTCTCACTCATGAGCAGACCTTGAACAATTATCATAATACCATAAGAAAGGAACTGGTAGTAGTGGGAAACTGTCAGGAAAAGGGGGAGTGGGACTGGCAGTGGAGGGAAACTGCTAGGGGAGGGAGGGGCATACCTCATCAACAAGGGTACCTTCATAATCAATGTTTGTATACCTAATGCTGAATTGTACCCCACAGCTTTATAATAATAAAAAAATTAAAAACTTCACATGGACAGGGCATCTGAATTCACAAGTTCTATGTATTTCTGAAAAACTCAGGAAATATATTGTTTAAACTTTGTTGTAAGCATATGGTGTCACCAAGAAAGTGAGTAAACAAGGTATAAGTTATTTTGGATAGAAACAGTCTCCAAAACAAATCTAAAAAATCATTATAAATGAAAATTACAAGGAACATGAGCTTACAAAGTCATGACATATGCAAGAATCAAAGGCAAAATGACCAAGAGGCAAACAGATAAAAGACAGTATAGTCACACTCACATGAGTATAGAAGTACAGCGAAAGACAACAGGCACGTGAAGAATAATTGACCAAATAAAATAATTGATTGTAAAAGGGACTTAAAATGGTCAAATATAGCTGAAAAAAAAGT
>NW_007147410.1:0-842 GCF_000164805.1 Carlito syrichta | reverse complement strand
AACTAAAAACAATGGAAGACTTGGAAAATAAATATAAAGATGTTACAATGATAAGTATAAGAGAAATATTCAGAATGTATGAAAGAAGCTAGAAGGTTTATCACTTGTTAATAAGAGTATTAGGAGGAAGGCAGAGAGAAAATAGTGCAGAAATAATAATTATATTTATTTATATGTTTTGTATTGTTATAGATATGTGGGGTATGAGTCAGTATTAGTCACACAAACAGGCTTCATGCAGGCCAGTTTTGATCTCCAACTGGCCCTTACTTACCCTGGTTTAAGACCAGGTACTCTTCTATGATGCTACATCCTCTTTCCCTCTCTTGTTCCCTCCCTCTGTCCTCTGACAGTGTCCATTAACTGCCAATCTTTCCCTTGTGTTATTGTGATTAATGTTAACCTCACTTAAGAGTGAGAACATTCGGTATTTTGTTCGTTGATTCTGTGAAAGATCACTAAGTATATTGGTCTCCAACTCCATCCAATTTGCAGCAAATTCCATGATTTTCCTCTTTATGGCTGTGTAATACTCCATCATGTATATATACCACATTTTCTTTATCCAATCCACTTTCGATGGGCAGTGGGGTTGGTTCCTGTTTCTGTTATTGTGAAGACTGCAGTTATAAACATGCGTGTACAGGTGTCTTTTTTGTAGTACAATTTATGTTTCTCCCAGGTATATTCCAAGGAGAGGTATTGCTGAATTTTGTGGAAGGTAAATTTTTAGTTCTCTTAGGAATTGTTATTACATTTTTCAACTCATTTAATCATGACATAAAATATCACCTACATGCTAATGACTACAGTGCTTTCCCCCCTTATCTGCAGTTTTGTTT
>NW_007147409.1:0-3367 GCF_000164805.1 Carlito syrichta | reverse complement strand
CCAAGTCATAAACCTTCAGGGTTCCTGTATTCTTCATTCTCCTTACATCAATCTTCATTCATTGCTAAATCCTGTAGATTTTTATCTTTATGCCACATATATCTGATCTCACTCATATTCAATACTTCTAGGTTACTTCAAGCTGGTACTTTGCCCTGAAATATGGCTTAGCCTTCCAAGTGTTCCATATGTTTGGATTCTTACAGCACTCATAAACCTTGTACATCTATACCAGATGTAAATAAATATAATTATATCACACCTTTGTTTGAAACAGTTTTATGACTTCTTCATATCCTAAATCAGGGATCAGCAAACCATGGCTTGTGGGCCAAATCCAGTTTCCACCGGTTTTTGTAAAGTTTTATTAGGACCAAACTTGCCCATTCATTTGTAATTGTATATAGCTGCTTTACCACTGTGATGGCAGAGTTGAGTAGCTGTAACAGAGACTATGTGGCCTACAAACTTAAATATACAAAAATTTACAGAAAATTATGAGACCCTACTTGAATTCCTAAGTAATAATATCAATAATAATAATTCTTATTATTTTTGAGTTGGAGTCTTACTCGTCACCCAGGCTGGAGTACACTGGTATGCTCACAGCCACCGCAACCTCGACCTACTGGGCTCAGGTAATCCTTCCACCTCAGCCTTCCATGTAGCTGGAACTACAGACAAATGCCACCATACCTGGCTAGTTTTTGTGATTTACTGTAGAGATGAGGTCTCACCCAGTTGCCCAGGCTGGTCTCAAACTCCCGGGCTCAGGCAATCTTCTTGTCTCTCGCCTTGGCCTTCCAAATTGCTGGAATTAAAGGCTAAGTCACTGAACTCCTAAATTATTAACTTAGATATCTTCTTCGTTAGAAATTTTAGTTCTTTTTTTATGCCCCATACTGTAGTTATCAGAGTTTACACTGGTATCCTTGTCAGTGCATTGGTCTCATTATATAAAATTGATAGAGAAATACATTTGTGTAACTTCATACATATACACACATTTATATATATACACACACATTTATATATAAATATATACACACTCATATATATTTACTTAGTCATATATATGTACACATTCATAAATACACAAAAATTCATATATATATACTCCACATATATACACACATTCATATATTATATGTATATACACACATTTTCATACATATACAGACATTTATATATACACAATATTAATATATATGCACATATATTCATATATACTTATATAACTTTTACTGTTTAACAAATGAGACAAGTTTTTTTTTTAACTATTATACTGTTTTTCTTTCTTATACACTACACCTTTCATGTTGCAGCCTAAACACTCTACTTCTTGATCACTGTATCATCTTTTAGGTTTCGCACTGATTTTTCACCTTGTTTATGAAAACTGATCCCAGGGTAAACTAAACTAATCCCTCTTTATCTTATCCCTTTTTTGCTGCCTATACCTGACACACGGTTACTTAACACCAAAGAAGGATTGTCCCCTAATCTGCTCATGTGACTGTCTCTATTACTCTCTCTACTACTTTGAACAGAAGAAGTGAGTGAAGTTTATCACTTTCATTATGCCCAATATAAAATCGGACCCTATTATACAGTTAGAACTCAACAAGTGTTTGTAGTGTGCAAGCATACTTAATTGAATAATTGTATATCTTTTGGGAAAAATATATAGTGGCAACAACAGTAATTTGCATATATGTATGTTACTGGAAAGTTTCTGTTCTTTATCATACTTTCTCCATACAAACTTTCATCTTCTCAAAGTAAAAGCAACAGTCCTAATCAATTTACATTCCAGATTTCCTTTGATCCTATACTATATGCTTTTATCATTGATATTGCTTCATTTATTCTAACTAATAGGTTTACATTAATTCTGTTTCTCTCATTCCTTTTTAAAAATATATATTGTCTTTCTTTTTGAAGTTTATTTCCATCTATTTTTCTTTAGGCAACTCTCATTCTAAGAACTTAACTTTATGAAATTCTAATTATAACCCTGGCAGTCTTGTTTCTCAGAGAACACATTACTGAATTTGCTGCTGAAAACAAATAAACAACAAATCTGCAGAAATTATGGAGTTGTAGAACGATGCTTTAATGGCTCACAATTGATTTTGTTTTCAATGTACATGTCTCTGTAGAAAATTTAGAAAGGTGCTCTACTACATTCTAAGTTAATAACTTTTTCTTCCCAATGTTGATAGCTAGGTATTTTTTTTTCCTTCTTGATAAAATGAGAAAAGATAGCTTGAGGATGAAAGTAGGGATATTGTTTAAAACGATAAAATTTTAATGGAATACTGTACAAGTAAAGGATGAAATAATGTAACTACTGTAGTGTTTGCTACTTCTAATATGTATCTGAACCAAACAACAGAATTGTTATTGCTCCTCACTAAAAACAATCTTGGGTGAAAGCAAATTTGGTCAAACAATTAACCTAGTTTAAATAGTAGTATCAGCCACACTTGGTGGCTCAGCCTGTAATCCTGCACCTTTGGGAGGCTGAGGTGAGTGGATTGCCTGAGCCCGTGGGTTCAAGACCCGCCTGAGCATCTTGGTGAGACCTCATCTCTACAATAAATAATTTTAAAAAATCAGCCGGGTGTGGTAGTGCAAGCCTGTAATTCCAGCTATTTGGAAGGCTGAGGAGGGAGGATCGCCGGAGCCCAGCAGGTCGAGGCTGCGGTGGCCGGGAGCAGCCACTGCACTCCAGTCTGGGTGACAGAGTGGGACTCCAACTCAAAAATAAAAATAAAAATAAAAAGTTTACATGTTTCATATTTTATATAAATATATTTTATATTTCATATTTTAGTACATGGGGTGGACATATGTCTATTATCTCTTTAACAATTGCCTTCCTACATTATACAAGATTGCATCTAAAGTATCAGACACTAACACCGTATTTAGGACAATTAGCTCAGAAGCAATAATGCAATCTATATGTGGTGTAATATGAGATTAAAGAGACAACACAGATGCAAATATATCCTGACCTTTACACACACACACACACACACACACACACACACACACACACACACACTTTCAGCAAAGTGTTTAAGTTAAAGATGGGCAGGTGCATATTTTGCAGTAATTACAGTAATGTAGTATTAGATAGAAAAATAGAAACTACAAGACTACCGAAAGTCTCATTTATTTTTCAGTACATTATGCTGGATATCAATGAATTAGATTCTGCATAATATGCAGTGAACATAAAGAACAAATATATGGTATTAGTTTAAAAGTGCTGTATGGCTACATACAAACCTTTCATTGGAAAGTGGTATAAAGTAGGGCATCAATGACTATTTAGATTATGCCTAGTAAGAAAAGA
>NW_007147408.1:0-1108 GCF_000164805.1 Carlito syrichta | reverse complement strand
TTAGATAGTATTTTTTTGGTGTATGTCTGTGAATCTATATAGATTGAGTTTTGTTGTTGTTTAGCTTTGTGATAATCAAACAGGGTTAGATGTTATCTATGATCTGTCATCAAATAAATTATAGTTTGTCAATCAAGGAACTTAAGTTCTATTTGGCAAAAATTATATACAATAAATTCTCATTGTTCTATAAAACCTCTGCAAACAATAAATTAGCGAATAATGAAGCATCAGTCCTAGGAGACATACAGAGTTAGGTTCCTGTGAGCATATGGTTACAAAATTTTTGCAAACTGACCAATATATAGCATATTTTATGTATATGTAAATATGTATGTAAATATACCTCATGTAATGTATATTGTGTGTTCATTAACACTAAATTTATGACAAGACCACTATAACTCAGGCCTAATGTCAAACACACATATTTTCTCTGTAAGGCATACACAGACTTCTAGCACTGAAGCATGCTAGACTCATCAGCCCTATGCTCCAGGGTCATTTTAAACAGTGGCTTTTCCAGCAGCAACAACAACAAATATAAAATGAGAAAACATGGTGCTGCAAATAACACAAAAAAGAACACTTATTTACATCATGAGAGATGAAACAAAAAGATAGAGCATTGCCTTGTTCTGCCTTAGCTGAAAATGTGCACATCGGCTCACAATTATTTTTGCCTCTCCACTTATGTTTGAGAATGATTTGAAAATTACAAATAAATTTTTGCAAGTAGGTGAATTAGCAAATTTGGAATCTGTAAATAACAAGGACTGACTGTACAACATTAGAAATCTTAAATGCTGGAGATTAATTTTAAGGTAGAATCGAATTGGAGATTTCATAAATTCTTAGGGGGAAAAATGTGATTGCTAATTTAAATAGTTTGATCCATACATCCCTAAGAAAATTTCAGCAGAGATTTGAAGCAGGTAAAGAGGGTAGGTATTTGATCTTTGGAGTGGAACATTCCAACAGAAACATACACAAAGCTAAAGTGTGACACTAAAAAGCAGGCCTGAAACATTAGCTGAGGAGCAAGGAGGTCATTTTGCCTGGAAGGACTGAGAGAGAAAAAGAAAGAGAGAGAGAGAGAGAAAGAGAG
>NW_007147407.1:0-774 GCF_000164805.1 Carlito syrichta | reverse complement strand
CAGTGGCCGCTCCCGGCCACCGCAGCCTCGACCTGCTGGGCTCCGGCCATCCTTCCGCCTCAGCCTTCCGAGTAGCCAGAATTACAGGCATGTGCTACCACGCCCAGCTGATTTTTTGAGTTACTGTAGAGATGAGGTCTCGCGGTGTTTGCTTTTTCTATAAGCACCTCAAAGATGTCAACCAATTATGTGTTGTCATTCATTTTTTCTGATTCTTGAGTAATCCACCATCATTTATGTCATTATTTTTTCCTTTGGTCTGGATGCTTTCAAAATCTATCTTTGGTTTTCAGCAATTTACTTATATTATGTCCATGTGTAATTTTCTTTACATTTAGTGTGCCATAGGGTTCCTTGACTTCTTGAATCTGTGAATTTATGTTATCCTTATCTTTGGGGAATCTTTGCCATTATTTCCTCAACACACACACACACACACACACACACACATTTCTATATTTTATCTTTCTACAGTCTCTCTTTCCTTTTCGTCTAATTGCACATATTATAGACCTACTTGTATCTGGCATCCAATTTACATACTTTTCAGTCTGTTTTGCTAACTGTGCTTCACATTATATACATTTTATTGATTTTTCTAAAAGGTCATTGAATCTTCCTTTAGCCATTTTTACTCTCCCATTAGTCACATCAAATACATTTTAATTTTAATTTCTTAGACCTTCAATTTAGTTGTTCTAAATAATTCTATTTTATTTACTAAAATTTACTTTTCTTAAAATGCTTGCACATATTTAAAACAACTACTTTAAA
>NW_007147406.1:0-791 GCF_000164805.1 Carlito syrichta | reverse complement strand
CCGAGTAGCCAGAATTACAGGCATGTGCTACCACGCCCAGCTGATTTTTTGAGTTACTGTAGAGATGAGGTCTCGCGGTGTTTGCTTTTTCTATAAGCACCTCAAAGATGTCAACCAATTATGTGTTGTCATTCATTTTTTCTGATTCTTGAGTAATCCACCATCATTTATGTCATTATTTTTTCCTTTGGTCTGGATGCTTTCAAAATCTATCTTTGGTTTTCAGCAATTTACTTATATTATGTCCATGTGTAATTTTCTTTACATTTAGTGTGCCATAGGGTTCCTTGACTTCTTGAATCTGTGAATTTATGTTATCCTTATCTTTGGGGAATCTTTGCCATTATTTCCTCAACACACACACACACACACACACACACACACACACACACACTTATTTCTATATTTTATCTTTCTACAGTCTCTCTTTCCTTTTAGTCTAATTGCACATATTATAGACCTACTTGTATCTGGCATCCAATTTACATACTTTTCAGTCTGTTTTGCTAACTGTGCTTCACATTATATACATTTTATTGATTTTTCTAAAAGATCATTGAATCTTCCTTTAGCCATTTTTACTCTCCCATTAGTCACATCAAATACATTTTAATTTTAATTTCTTAGACCTTCAATTTAGTTGTTCTAAATAATTCTATTTTTATTTACTAAAATTTACTTTTCTTAAAATGCTTGCACATATTTAAAACAACTACTTTAAAACTCCTGCCTGTTAATGTCTATCTCTGGTTTATCTTGGATTATGAGTTTATTAATTTCCTTTTATGTTT
>NW_007147405.1:0-770 GCF_000164805.1 Carlito syrichta | reverse complement strand
CACACACACACACACACACACACACACACATTTCTATATTTTATCTTTCTACAGACTCTCTTTCCTTTTAGTCTAATTGCACATATTATAGACCTACTTGTATCTGGCATCCAATTTACATACTTTTCAGTCTGTTTTGCTAACTGTGCTTCACATTATATACATTTTATTGATTTTTCTAAAAGATCATTGAATCTTCCTTTAGCCATTTTTACTCTCTCATTAGTCACATCAAATACATTTTAATTTTAATTTCTTAGACCTTCAATTTAGTTGTTCTAAATAATTCTATTTTTATTTACTAAAATTTACTTTTCTTAAAATGCTTGCACATATTTAAAACAACTACTTTAAAACTCCTGCCTGTTAATGTCTATCTCTGGTTTATCTTGGATTATGAGTTTATTAATTTCCTTTTATGTTTTTGTTCAGTCATATTTTCTTATTCCGTCACATATCCAGTCATTTTTATGACTTACTAGACATTTTGAATGGTACACTTCTCAGGCTCTTGGATCTGTTATTCTTTATTGAGAAAATTGGTTTCTGTTCAAGTAGAGAGATTTTGGATGATTCTCTTTAACTTGTAGAGCCTTGAAAGTAGAGTTATTAGAGTGGGTTTGTTTCAGTTTTCCATTAGTCTTTGGGTTAAGCCATAGATGTCAATACACTCATTAGTAAGTCAACATCATTCTATGGTTTCATTGGAAAGTTTAATGTGTGCCCCAAGAACTTCTACTTAGAAATATTCAAGCTGCTTTCTCTTTTAT
>NW_007147404.1:0-712 GCF_000164805.1 Carlito syrichta | reverse complement strand
GGTGTCTCATTCTGGGTTCAGTCAAAGATTTGAGAAAAAAAGTACACATATATCTGGATATCTTTCATTAAATTTTGGAAGCTAATATACTAAATAGAAGGTTAATTAGCCTTTAAAAAATAATTTTTAAACATTCCTGTTACAAAAATGTATTCAATATTTTTTCTTATTTGCAGAAAACACACGTATTTATCATGTATCATGTACATACACATATATAACCTAAAATACTTAATATTTTATACTATTATCTCCAATTTCATCATGGTTAAAATATTTGAAAGAACATCTCTGAAAATATAATTGCTTGATGTTTTCTTTTATTTTGAGTTGGAGTCTTAGTCTGTCTCCCAGGCTGAAGTACAATGCCATGCTCACGGATGCCACAGCCTCAACCTCCTGGGCTTAGGCAATCCTTCTGTCTCAGTCTTCCAAGTAGCTGAAACTACAGGCACAGGCCACCATGCCCTGCTAACTTGTCTTTTCAATTTACTGTAGAGATGAGGTCTCACCAAGTTGCCCAGGCTGGTCTCAAACCCCTGGTCTCAGGCAATCCTCTCACCTCGGCCTCCCAAAATGCTGGGGTTATAGGCATTAGCCACCATTCCCAGCCTAATTGCTTTTAAAAAAATGACTAAAAAAGAATATAAAAATGCAATTGCAAGTTATATTGTGATTGGTTCACATTTTGTATATATGTGCTTTCCATTAA
>NW_007147403.1:0-3174 GCF_000164805.1 Carlito syrichta | reverse complement strand
CCAAAGAAAACTGTGTGATAGTAACACAAAGAAATAGGAAAACATAAAAATTAAACAATAATAATAGCAATGCAAATTATTAACAATCAGAGATGCTGTAAACAGGTATTATGAAACTCCCCTCTAATTACTGAGGAATAAGACAATAAAAAGTTGAAAATTTAGGCAACTCTCCAATTTCTAAAGGAAATTTACTAGTTCATGAAATTACAACAAACTAACCAACCAAAGTCAATTAATAAACTCTATTAAGATTTGTTTCAGGTAGATGATTTCAATGATTTTTACAAACTTGTGATACATATATAATGTTTTCTCACTTCCCAAATATGGAACAAATTCAAATACTCTGATTCTTACATTCAGATATCACTTCTAGTTGCATACACTTGCACTTATAAACTCCTCTTTAGAAATTCTGCTAGGCATGAATATTTATTAATGTTTCCTTGTTATTTTTTCTTTAAAATATCTTTGTGTATGACATTAGACCCTACATATGCCATGATGGACTTGAAACAATGAGAATTTGAAAATTGTGTGAGTTATGTTTTAGTTTGAATTCATTTATCATCTTGGCTATTTAAAGCACAAAATAATTAAAGATCTCAAATATAATTTCCCAATGTAAACCACCATCTCTGTTTATTATTTTTCTGTAGAGTTCTATACATTAATAATAAATAACTGGAATAGAGACAGAAAATAATTTTCAAAGTACTGAATAGATTCATTCTCAGTATTCACCAGGAAATTACTATTAACTTTTTCATCTGGACCACTTCTCATATTCACACTCATTTCTGGAAATCCCTCACTTGTGACCTTTATTTCTTTTGTGGTTTAAGAACACAGTGAAGAGCATACTTGGATTTTATAAAAATATCATTGATCTATAATTCTCTCTATAGAATAATCCATTTTAAAATAAAGAAATGAGAATTTGGTTTTGCGTGTGTTCAAAGTTTTACATGAATTAAATACCTAAATATTAATTAATTATAGTCCTGCATCCTTCCACAACCAAATGCTACAAACAAATATTGTGAATTAGAACAAGAGCCAAGATTAGAATAATGTGTATGATAGCTATTGTACATAATTTAGTTTTAGTTTGGATAACATAAAGTATATACCATTGCAAATACAAATTCTATAACTTAGTTACAGGCAACGGTGACTATGTTTTAAGTCAAACTGCTAACTTCTAAAACCATAGAATAACAAATACAACTATGACCAACTAGAACACTTTCAATAATAGCCTCATCTAAGGACTTGGTACCGTGGTTCTCTGTCAGTCATTCTTCAGAAGCCCTAGGAAAATACAAGAAACACAATGTGGAAGATATCACTCAGGTACCGCACACCCTAGTCCAGATATGTTACAACTTGAATTTGTCTTTTCTGCATTTTCTCTTTCTAAATTCATTTGCTCTTTAATCATGATAAGATCAAAATAAAGGCAAGTAGTTGAACTCTTCCTGTAACCCATTTCTTATTTGCATATGTTTTCCTAAATTGATTTTAAACTTAGTTCCAATAAGGAGATTATTTTTACTGATTGTTGGTCAGTGGATGCTGTCGCCAATTCAAACTCTTCTAAATATTCTTTTTGCTCGCTTGGCCTCCACATTCCCTTTCCAACCTTGCCAGACTTGCTCTTGACTCAGAACACAGACACATGCAGGTGAGGTCAACAGGAATCTCGTGCCCTCTGGCTTCTACTTGAGTTCCTCCGATGATTAGCCCCAGTAGGAAATTTAAAGTGTGAAGGAGGGATAGGTCAGAAAAATGATCCTCAAGCTCCCTCCTAGTAAGGTAACCACAGTTGGCTGTGTCCCTTTACTGAAGATGACTAATTCTCAAAGTTTTTTTTGTTATTGTTCCCATAACCTCACCCTCCCTTCATTTTATTTTATTTTTTTCTGCTCATGCAGGAATCTGTACTAATACTTGGGTTTCCATGACTTCTCATTCACAACTTTATAATGAGTTCTGTATAAATAAAACCTCTTCAAATTATCTTCATTGAAATATGGCATCTGTCTCCAGTTGGGGTGCTGATTGATACATTATTCAGCCACAAAATACATACTTTAAATACTAAGTCCATGAAGATAGATCAATATATCCCACATGAAATCTAAGACAATATTAACTGTTATTTAATAACTTTGTCAGTACAACCAGCTGATAATGTGTTAACAACTGCTGGTACATAATTGTTGAAGTCTCAGGAAAAGCCACAGGACAAAGAGAACAGAATACTGTAAAAATAATTTGGGTGTATTATTAATAGACAAAGGATTTTTCAAAGAGTTAATCCAAAATTAATATTATAGTTTATGCAAAGGCATAATTTATTGGATGTTAGATCATCATCTGTGGTCAAGAGTTCTATTTAAGCCCATGTAAGTGCATTTAAAAAATGAGTTTAAACAATTAAGTATTTGTATTAATTATTGGGTTTCCCATGTTCAGAAAAATAATGAGGTTGCACTACTTCAAGATTTCTGTTTAACTGCTTTTTAAATATTAAGACGAGATTTAGATGCTATCTCAAAAGAGACAAAACAGCATGAAGACAAGCAGAAAAAATTAAGTGATTAAAATACATTTCATTTCATCTTCATGAAATATGTCACAGCCATTATGGAGTTGAATTAATAACACCTGGATGGAAAACTGAATTACATACACATAATATTAGTATTTCAGTTGAGATTTGAGAATATTCTTTATTTTTATTTACTTAAGTTTTTTAAATGGGGACCTAAGTACAAATGTATCAATTTCCCATCCTCAGTTCCACACTGTTAATCACTCAGTGTGTGGAGTGTTGGTTTACAGGTTTACAGGATCAGGGCATTTGACTCAATGGGTCGGTACATTTTTCTTTTTTTTTTTTTTTTTGCGTTGGAGTCTCACTCTGTCGCCCAGACTGGAGTGCAGTGGCCGCTCCCGGCCACCGCAGCCTCGACCTGCTGGGCTCCGGCGATCCTTCCGCCTCGGCCTTCCGAGTAGCCGGAATTACAGGCACGCGCTACCATGCCCCGTTGATTTTTTTTATTTTATTGTAAAGATGAAGTCTCGCCTGCCCAGGCGGGTCTCGAACCCGCGGGCTCAGGCAATCCACTCACCTCGGCCTCCCAAAGGCGCGGGATCACAGGG
>NW_007147402.1:0-5908 GCF_000164805.1 Carlito syrichta | reverse complement strand
CAACTATCAGTCCATGACCATTTTAACGAAATTCATGGCTTGATTTTTTTTATTTGTTTTGATTTGTTGCATAGCACAGATCATATGAATTTGTGCTGCAAATCCACATGAGGGCATGTTACGATGATAACTCTGGTTGGAAAATAATAATAATTATTATTATTATTATTATTTGAGTTGGAGTCTCACTCTGTCGCCCAGACTGGAGTGCAGTGACTGCTTCCAGCCACCGCAGGCTCGACCTGCTGGGCTCCGGCGATCCTTTCACCTCAGTCTTCCAAGTAGCCAGAATTACAGGCATGCGCTACCATACCCGGCTGATTTTTTTTTTTTGATTTATTGTAGAGATGAGGTCTCATTGCCCAGGCAGGTCTCGAACCCGCAGGCTCAGGCAATCCACTCACCTCAGCCTCCCAAAGGCACGGGATTACAGGCTGAGCCACCAAGCCTGGCTGGATAATTATTTTAATTCCTTGACTGTGTGACACTACTTTCACTGCAGTCAGCTGAGGTTGGGAGGTTGAATTTGTTTATTTCTAGAGGAGATGAACCGGTAGGATCTCTGCTATAAGGGTTTTGTCTCCTATTTGACTTTCTTTTTGATTTTTATTTCCAACAGCCAAGAAGCAAACCAAGGCCCAGTTCCAGTGTCTGTAAATTATCCCACAGCAAACGTGGCTCTGGTGGTCTGCTTACTTCTGTGCATTCCCACCTTAGATCTTAGTTGGGTAAATACTATCAAGCAAAATTTGTAACATCTTTACTGAGAAATACATGTATTTCTTCTTAAAGTGATTTGATTTTTTTAACTTTTATGGCAGGCTAAATATGTTTCTTCAAAATGTATGGAGACAAACCTAGACAGATATATATTAGAAAGAACAACTAAAATAGCCCAGTGATATTATGTGTTAAGTGATATTTAGCCTGCAATAAATAGGGGTTTTTTTTTTGTTTTTTAGACTGGAAAATAAAAAATTCAGAGAGAGAGACAGAGAGAGAGGAGGTTCACCTCCCCAAGGAAGGGGTCAATGCAGCTTAGGAAAACATGGCAGCCATAGCTCAAAGAGTTGCATGGTTAGACCAGAGTTTGGCAAAGCAATGGCCAATAAATAGTTTTAAGACCAGCTTTCCAGAATGTATAATGCACAAATGTTATAAAAAATTTCTTTAATATGCATGTGTATATATTTATGTGTATGGATGCATCTGTGTATACATATGCAAAAGTATACACATGCATAGCAGTGATGACAATTTCAACTTAAAAATAATAATAAACTTGCTAAAATTACTATTCTGAACACTTGTTTCGCATAATTATTTTTTAATAGGGACTCAAATAAAAGTGTCACTCCTTAATTATGAGCAAACCTTTTCAAAGAGCCATGGCTTTTTTTTTATAGCGCCACTCTATTTTAAATAAAAGTTTCTTGAATTAAAATTTAGAATATTTTGTAAAAAGTTTGATTTTATCCTTGCCAATGTTGAAAAATAATAGATTTTTTTGTCACAATGTATCCATAAGAATAAATCATGATATATTCATTATAATGACATTTAGAAATGTCTCATATAAGCCCAGTTTTAGAGTTTTTTATTATTAAATGAAACACTCCCTTTAGAATGAAAACAATCTACTGTATTTATCCATGAAAACAGTCGACTTTATTTATTCAGAACGCAACAGAGTTGAATCTTCATAGGATTGGAAAACGAAAACCTATAGGTGTTTTACCAAGGATTTGAGACCAATCTTATTGGGCTAAGCTCAAAGGAACTGTATAAACACAAAATAAATGTCATTGTTTGCAATATTAGTAACAGAATAACTTGCTTATTTGTTCATTTTGTTTCACAGTGAGCTTTTTTTTACAACTTTCCTCATATTTCAAACTATTTTCCTCAATAAAAGTTATCAGTCCATAAATAAAATCTTCCCTATATATTCCTGGGATTTAAAGTGCAATAGAGAGACTGGGCTCAGTGGCTCAGCCTGTAATCCCATTCTTTGGGAGGCCGAAGTGAGTGGATTGCCTGAGCCCGCGGGTTCGAGACTCACCTGGGCAACTTGGCGAGACTTCATTTCTACAATAAAAATCAAAAAGTTAGCCGGGTATGGTAGAGTGTGCCTGTTGTTCCAGCTCATTGGAAGGCAGAGGCGGAAGGATCGCCGGAGCCCAGCAAGTCAAGGCTGCAGTGGCCGCTCCCAGCCACTGCACTCCAGTCTCAATGACAGAGTGAGACTCCAACCCAAAAAGAAAAAGAAAGAAAGAAAGAAAAAAATAATAAAGTGCAATGGAGAAACTATTTTGAAACTTAACTCCTTTGGATGTTTCTCAATGCTGAAGTTAATCCCAAAGATTATTCTTCCCAGTAAGAGAAAATGTTTTATTTATTTTTGTTATTTAGTTTAGAAAATAAAAATAGCCTAGCTTCAGTGTTTATTTTACATAGAATTTTAAAAATCTGCAAATAGATGGATAAATCCAATGATTTAGCAATACATGTCAGGTGCATATATTCTCTTCAAAAATAATAAAGTTAAAAGAAAGAAGGTGAGGATTCAGAATGAAGAAAGAAAGAAAGGAGGAAAAAAGGAAAAAAAAAGATTAGATAAATCAGGAGAAGAAAAATGTATAAGTGTTTTGATTCTGGGGCAATGAGTTCATGATTTGGTGAAAAACGATTTGAAAAATATGACTACCACAAAGAGTACTTGTGTATTAAAGTTACAAGATTTGATAACTGTATTAGAACATTCAGCTGTGGCCCAATTAGTTGAATACTTGAGTTCTTTGGTCATCTACTACATACCCACAGATTCAGCACTTACAGATGAAAAGTACAAAGATGAGGCAGATTTGAAATTCTCTCCCTTATCAAAAAGTGTAGCAGAGGATGTTTCCATAGGTACCCAGCAATAAATAAAAACAAGTTGACATACAAAGTCCCTAAAAAATATCTTTCCAGGTCCATATTCTGCGGCCCCGTCAGTGTTTGATAGTGAAATATATTTTATTTATTCTAAACAGATTCTCATTTCTCCCTAGAGACATGCTTTAATTATGCCTTTGTGCATTATTGTAAGCAGTTTTCTATGCAGTTTTTTTGAGGGGCCATGCTTAGTGATATCTGATAAAGGAAAGTAACTAAATATTTGCTGAATTAATGAACAAGTGAAAATGTTTTCAAAGGAATTTTTCTAATCTTGAATAATGAGGTGTTAATCAAGTAGAAGGATTCTGAAATAAAATATTTAAGGTAGAGAAAAAATGATTCCCTATTGGGACCATGCTTTTTACTCTTATTTGAACAAATCATGCACTCTTCTTTTTTAGGGTTTTTGAATTTTCTTCCCCTTTAACTAGAATTGCAAAGAACTGCATTTTCTCTGGGCTAACTCCTCTGAACATTTTCTTAAATGCTACTTGCTGAAGACATTCTATCTAAAATTATAACCTTCTGTCCTAACACTCTTTATTTGCTTTATTTTTTAATCAGTTTTAGTACCATTAATATATAATCTATTAATTTTTTTTATTTATATGTGACTTCCATCTCCAAAAGGCAAGCATTTAAGCAGTTCTTTCTCTCTAACTGCCCCAATCACAGTCTCTAGAAGATAACTAAAACACTAAGGGAAATGTTAATGAAGGAACGCATTGCTTAGTTAAATATAAAATATAAAAACCTCAAAGTAATTTTAATTATGGACACATTGCATTTGTATCACTCAGGATAGGCTAGGTTTTGCTGCATTAGCAAATGAATTTCAAATTAATTAACATAAAAAAGAATTATCATTTGGCCACAGATACTCAATACAGGTCCCTGGGAAGTTCTGTCATCTATTCACACAGGGACATTGATTTACAGAGGATGATGTTGAGCATTTTGAGACATTTTCCTCCCAAATAAAAGGGGCCAGTTTTCATACCTTGTACGGTGTACCATAAAGAGGCACATTTCTTGATTGGTCTTTTTTAGTAATAGAAATGACAAAACTCAGTTTTGCCTGCTCTGTTTCCTGGAATACCCTTCTCTCAGGTTTAATCCATTCACTGAGTGGTTTATTAGACTTTCAGTTCTGAATGAGGCACAGATAAAGAAATGGTTCCCCATCAGGAACAGGTCACAGTGTAAACGATTCTGCCTCTTTGGCTAAATAATTCAAGGTATCTTATCCTACTTCAAGTTTCTCTGGCAGATAAGAAAGTTTTATGGAAGGGTTCCCCAACTCCCAGCCATGGACAGGTACTGGTTCTGTAGGAGATGAGCAGCAGGTGAAGGGAGCTTTGTCCTCTGTTAGATCAGTGGAGGCATTAAATTCTCATAGGAGTGTGAACCTTACTGTGAACTATGCATGGGAAACATCTAGGTTGTACACTCCTTATGAGAATCTAATACCCGATGACCTTAGGGGGAGCTGAGGCGGTGATATTAGTGCTGTTAGTACACATTAACATTAGCAGCGAAGTTGACTGCACATTCTCCCATTACCTCCCAATCATGGAAAAATCATCTTCCAAGAACCAGTACTTGATGCCAAAAAGCCTGGTGATCTCTGCTGTGTGGAACTTCTGTCAGTTAATGATGGGAATATCAGCACAGGCCCTAAGAGCATTAAGAAGACTTTGAAGAAGATTTATGTACTCTTCTTGAGAAAAGTATTCCCCCTTTTAAAAACAGAAATAGACTGGGTCCTTGCAGAGACTGAATACTCTATTGTGAAGTACTGAGAACCCATGAACCTTAGCTACTTACCGAATTTATGGCATATAGTAGAATTCTTTCTTTGAAAAAATGCTGAATTTCTGATGATCTTGAAGGAACAAGCAGTTGCTGAAGCAAGTGGTTATTATTCCTACAAACCTTCTCCTGCTTCAATGCTTTCTTTTTTCCAACTATCTCTTATGCTCTCATAAAGAGTTTCTGCTAAGTAGTTTAATGAAGAAACAAAAACAAGTATATATTTGTATATATTAACCTGTCTACCCTCTTTATCCTATCACTTCAGTTAAAGTTTATCTTTGATATTTAACTTTGTATTTTAGTCTTTATATGAGATATCAAAGAATATTGATATGGAGTTTAGTAAAGTAAAATACCTTCTAGATAGGGATAAAGAAATGTATGGAACAATTTGTTCACAATTTTAGAGAGATAATCATGTCTTCATTTTTATTAGGAATGGTGGATTGTATTAGGTAGAACACTGATGAAATGGATGTTTAACAGCCTTAGTACTGATAGAAGTTTGTATGTGTTGACAAAAGGGGCAGTCAGATAACATATTGGCAAGTCAACATCACTTTTGTTACCTATTACCTTCTGTTATATCATATGGGGAGAGGCTGAAAAATGCATTTCCTCTCATTGCTTTCTAGCATTTCCAGAAGAGAAGGTAACAATACAAATTATAAAAGGTGGACTAGTAGATATCTAATTTTCATCGATGAATTATTGGTTTCTCATTGTGAACAAGTTTAAAATTCCATGGGGGGCTCCAGTCTTGGAAATTTTTTCTTGTTTTAGTGAGTTTGACTTCCAGTTTTGCTAATCAGTTTTTACAGTGAAAATAAAGGGATAAAAAAATTCTCCACTTGCTCCTGGCAGAGAGAGGAGGAAAATAACCATCTTGAAGTTAGCCTAGAACATTCTATTATTTTAACAAGGTCTGTTCTCAGAGTCTAACCAAAAGGAGTTTTACCAGACGCTAATGGCCCTGAGGGGAGATGATACTCAAGTTCATGCAGTTCCAGGTTTCCTGTCAACTATGGGGCAGGGTGCAGTTCTGAGAAACATTTCTGCAACTCATAGCCCCAGGGGGCAGAGATTCACCAAAAGACTGACACCTAGTCATAGAACTAGAAAATATTTCTTCTTGGTCCTGTATCACATCAAT
>NW_007147401.1:0-8253 GCF_000164805.1 Carlito syrichta | reverse complement strand
TGTAAATTCTACGTGAATTGTTTCTTTTTCTCTGAATAATTGTGTATATGATTGTGATTTCTGATATTGTATTAAGTGATATTGATATGAATGCAATGACATTATTTTATTTTTTGCTTTTTTTGAAGAGAATGGTTTTTATTTATTTATTTTAATGTTTATTTTAAAGACGTGGGTTGCAATTCAGGATTAGGCATACAAGTGTATAGGTAAAGTTTGGGCCTCCCTTTCATCCCTTTTTTGCCTGGTTTGAGATCAGGTATGCTTATTGATGTTGTGTCCCCCCCACCCAGATATTATTTTAAATAAACACAGTTTAATGTCAAATATCACAAAATCAAATTAGTAAAATAATATTTATGTTCTGTACAGATTTTTTTTTTTTCTAATTTGACCAATAAGTCCTACTGATACTTTTAAAATCTGGTCCAGAATTCAAACTGGGGTCACATGATGCCACTATCATTTTATAGAACTCTTTGATACAGTTTTTCAATCTTTGTTTTTTTCATGACCTGGATGCTTTCACTGACATGTTCTCAACTCTTTCTCATTCATCAAATTATTGATCACTGGGTTTATTTCTACCTTTTCCACACTGACATGAAGCTGATAATTCCATCACAATTCGACATTATCCCTCATGCTTCTTTTCCACCTTTTCTTATTTCAGCTCCTACTCAGCATGGCTACATCGTGGTCCTAGTCAGCACCCAGAAGTTTTTCCACTTCTAAAGTATGAAGTATTCTCCTTATCAGATCCCTCCTGTCTTCATTTTCTTCTATGTTTGGTGAATATTTTATATCATATCACTCTCCCTAAATTGTGTCAGCACTTTAAGTTCCTCTGATCGGTTTCTTTCTGTGTTCTCATCGGACAAAATACCTATTTTGGGTAAATCAAATATTTCTCATCATCTTGACTCTATCTGTCATACAAGTAGGCAGAATTAGGATCCTCCAAATCTATCATCTCCAAGACTAATAAGTTTACTAGTATTTCCAGTCAGTTCTTTCTCTTTTTTCCATGCAAGGAAAAATAAATTGACCCTGTGTGAAACCAGTCAAAACACACCAATCAAAAAAGCTGTCTCCTCTTCCTGTGCATATGACCCCTGTTTTCAAGGGAATCACTGCTTCCTTACCAATGATAAAGCTCACCATGCTTCAATATTCTTTCCTCCTGGATAAAGACCATTGAGATACTCGATCACCAAATTAACAACACTTCAACCCAGAAACAGGCCACTCTTTAAAAATATTACTTTAATGTCATTATACCCGTTCCAATTCACCCTTATTAAAATGCTTCTGGTCATTCCCTGGGCTGTGTGCTCCATCTTGCTGCAGCAAACTAAATAAACTTAAGTTTATTTCAATACAAATGTTTTCTGGATAGGTTTTGGTTGAGGAACTGATATCATCTTGACTCATTTCTTTTCTTTTCTTTTTCTTTTCCTTTTTTTTGTTTAACCATCATTGTTCCTTTTAAGCGTTCTTTGTTAATTTTCTCACTGACTTTGCCACCTTCTCTTTCACTTTTACTTACAAGATATTATCCTATTTCCCAAAGAAAATATGTCTTTAGATCATAATTTCCCTTGATGCTGGCATAGAGAATGAGTTGCAAAAAAGTTAAACTTGAGGCAACAAAAATAGTTTACATTTTCAGGACAGTGAAGACATAAGTCCAGGGTAAGCAGTAAGTAGAGTTTCAGAGAAGTGGACATAATTCAGAAAAATTGAGGGAGTATGATTGTGAGACAGAAAGTTGATCACTGTGCCCTTTACTCCAGTAAGCATGCATAGATTTGAGAGAAATTGGAAGACATAGAAGAGTTACAGTAATCAGGCATCTCCTTTAATGCTGCAGATTGGACATTGTATTACCTGAGTAGAGATTCTTCTTGTGACTGAAAGCAAAGCTATTGTACACAAAAATTGCAATGTTTGCTGGAGGACTATTTTTTTTCTAAAATAGTGAAGAGTATAGAGAGAGATTTAAAAAAAAGATATAAAGTGTTTTTGAGTTGTATTACATTGAATTAATCTCAGTCAGTATGTTACGTCTGCATGCTATTTTACTATTTCTAGACTTTTCCATGTTAGATATCATCTACTGCCTTTTTTGCTGCATAATGATCCATGCTGGGCTTATGGATCACTTTCTATCACTCCATCCACTTCCACGAGCATAGGCAGCTGAAAAATTCAGACATTTAGGAAGACTTTCCCTATGTGTTCCTGATTTTCACTGGGAAAATATCTGTGAAAATTATTTCAAGACTTGGATAATAAATTATTGCTCTAAAATGAATAGGTGTTTGCATCTTTCAGGCAAATGGGCAACTATCAGTCCATGACCATTTTAACGAAATTCATGGCTTGATTTTTTTTATTTGTTTTGATTTGTTGCATAGCACAGATCATATGAATTTGTGCTGCAAATCCACATGAGGGCATGTTACGATGATAACTCTGGTTGGAAAATAATAATAATAATTATTATTATTATTATTTGAGTTGGAGTCTCACTCTGTCGCCCAGACTGGAGTGCAGTGACTGCTTCCAGCCACCGCAGGCTCGACCTGCTGGGCTCCGGCGATCCTTTCACCTCAGTCTTCCAAGTAGCCAGAATTACAGGCATGCGCTACCATACCCGGCTGATTTTTTTTTTTTGATTTATTGTAGAGATGAGGTCTCATTGCCCAGGCAGGTCTCGAACCCGCAGGCTCAGGCAATCCACTCACCTCAGCCCTCCCAAAGGCACGGGATTACAGGCTGAGCCACCAAGCCTGGCTGGATAATTATTTTAATTCCTTGACTGTGTGACACTACTTTCACTGCAGTCAGCTGAGGTTGGGAGGTTGAATTTGTTTATTTCTAGAGGAGATGAACCGGTAGGATCTCTGCTATAAGGGTTTTGTCTCCTATTTGACTTTCTTTTTGATTTTTATTTCCAACAGCCAAGAAGCAAACCAAGGCCCAGTTCCAGTGTCTGTAAATTATCCCACAGCAAACATGGCTCTGGTGGTCTGCTTACTTCTGTGCATTCCCACCTTAGATTTTAGTTGGGTAAATACTATCAAGCAAAATTTGTAACATCTTTACTGAGAAATACATGTATTTCTTCTTAAAGTGATTTGATTTTTTTAACTTTTATGGCAGGCTAAATATGTTTCTTCAAAATGTATGGAGACAAACCTAGACAGATATATATTAGAAAGAACAACTAAAATAGCCCAGTGATATTATGTGTTAAGTGATATTTAGCCTGCAATAAATAGGGGTTTTTTTTGTTTTTTAGACTGGAAAATAAAAAATTCAGAGAGAGAGACAGAGAGAGAGGAGGTTCACCTCCCCAAGGAAGGGGTCAAAGCAGCTTAGGAAAACATGGCAGCCATAGCTCAAAGAGTTGCATGGTTAGACCAGAGTTTGGCAAAGCAATGGCCAATAAATAGTTTTAAGACCAGCTTTCCAGAATGTATAATGCACAAACGTTATAAAAAATTTCTTTAATATGCATGTGTATATATTTATGTGGATGCATCTGTGTATACATATGCAAAAGTATACACATGCATAGCAGTGATGACAATTTCAACTTAAAAATAATAATAAACTTGCTAAAATTACTATTCTGAACACTTGTTTCGCATAATTATTTTTTAATAGGGACTCAAATAAAAGTGTCACTCCTTAATTATGAGCAAACCTTTTCAAAGAGCCATGGCTTTTTTTTTATAGCGCCACTCTATTTTAAATAAAAGTTTCTTGAATTAAAATTTAGAATATTTTGTAAAAAGTTTGATTTTATCCTTGCCAATGTTGAAAAATAATAGATTTTTTTGTCACAATGTATCCATAAGAATAAATCATGATATATTCATTATAATGACATTTAGAAATGTCTCATATAAGCCCAGTTTTAGAGTTTTTTATTATTAAATGAAACACTCCCTTTAGAATGAAAACAATCTACTGTATTTATCCATGAAAACAGTCGACTTTATTTATTCAGAACGCAACAGAGTTGAATCTTCATAGGATTGGAAAACGAAAACCTATAGGTGTTTTACCAAGGATTTGAGACCAATCTTATTGGGCTAAGCTCAAAGGAACTGTATAAACACAAAATAAATGTCATTGTTTGCAATATTAGTAACAGAATAACTTGCTTATTTGTTCATTTTGTTTCACAGTGAGCTTTTTTTTACAACTTTCCTCATATTTCAAACTATTTTCCTCAATAAAAGTTATCAGTCCATAAATAAAATCTTCCCTATATATTCCTGGGATTTAAAGTGCAATAGAGAGACTGGGCTCAGTGGCTCAGCCTGTAATCCCATTCTTTGGGAGGCCGAAGTGAGTGGATTGCCTGAGCCCGCGGGTTCGAGACTCACCTGGGCAACTTGGCGAGACTTCATTTCTACAATAAAAATCAAAAAGTTAGCCGGGTATGGTAGAGTGTGCCTGTTGTTCCAGCTCATTGGAAGGCAGAGGCGGAAGGATCGCCGGAGCCCAGCAAGTCAAGGCTGCAGTGGCCGCTCCCAGCCACTGCACTCCAGTCTCAATGACAGAGTGAGACTCCAACCCAAAAAGAAAAAGAAAGAAAGAAAGAAAAAAATAATAAAGTGCAATGGAGAAACTATTTTGAAACTTAACTCCTTTGGATGTTTCTCAATGCTGAAGTTAATCCCAAAGATTATTCTTCCCAGTAAGAGAAAATGTTTTATTTATTTTTGTTATTTAGTTTAGAAAATAAAAATAGCCTAGCTTCAGTGTTTATTTTACATAGAATTTTTAAAAATCTGCAAATAGATGGATAAATGCAATGATTTAGCAATACATGTCAGGTGCATATATTCTCTTCAAAAATAATAAAGTTAAAAGAAAGAAGGTGAGGATTCAGAATGAAGAAAGAAAGAAAGGAGGAAAAAAGGAAAAAAAAGATTAGATAAATCAGGAGAAGAAAAATGTATAAGTGTTTTGATTCTGGGGCAATGAGTTCATGATTTGGTGAAAAACGATTTGAAAAATATGACTACCACAAAGAGTACTTGTGTATTAAAGTTACAAGATTTGATAACTGTATTAGAACATTCAGCTGTGGCCCAATTAGTTGAATACTTGAGTTCTTTGGTCATCTACCACATACCCACAGATTCAGCACTTACAAACGAAAAGTGCAAAGATGAGGCAGATTTGAAATTCTCTCCCTTCTCAAAAAGTGTAGCAGAGGATGTTTCCATAGGTACCCAGCAATAAATAAAAACAAGTTGACATACAAAGTCCCTAAAAAATATCTTTCCAGGTCCATATTCTGCGGCCTCGTCAGTGTTTGATAGTGAAATATATTTTATTTATTCTAAACAGATTCTCATTTCTCCCTAGAGACATGCTTTAATTATGCCTTTGTGCATTATTGTAAGCAGTTTTCTATGCAGTTTTTTTTGAAGGAGACCATGCTTAGTGATATCTGATAAAGGAAAAGTAACTAAATATTTGCTGAAATTAATGAACAAGTGAAAATGTTTTCAAAGGAATTTTTCTAATCTTGAATAATGAGGTGTTAATCAAGTAGAAGGATTCTGAAATAAAATATTTAAGGTAGAGAAAAAATGATTCCCTATTGGGACCATGCTTTTTACTCTTATTTGAACAAATCATGCACTCTTCTTTTTTAGGGTTTTTGAATTTTCTTCCCCTTTAACTAGAATTGCAAACAACTGCATTTTCTCTGGGCTAACTCCTCTGAACATTTTCTTAAATGCTACTTGCTGAAGACATTCTATCTAAAATTATAACCTTCTGTCCTAACACTCTTTATTTGCTTTATTTTTTAATCAGTTTTAGTACCATTAATACATAATCTATTAATTTTTTTATTTATATGTGACTTCCATCTCCAAAAGGCAAGCATTTAAGCAGTTCTTTCTCTCTAACTGCCCCAATCACAGTCTCTAGAAGATAACTAAAACACTTAAGGAAATGTTAATGAAGGAACGCATTTGCTTAGTTAAATATAAAATATAAAAACCTCAAGTAATTTTAATTATGGACACATTGCATTTGTATCACTCAGGATAGGCTAGGTTTTGCTGCATTAGCAAATGAATTTCAAATTAATTAACATAAAAAAGAATTATCATTTGGCCACAGATACTCAATACAGGTCCCTGGGAAGTTCTGTCATCTATTCACACAGGGACATTGATTTACAGAGGATGATGTTGAGCATTTTGAGACATTTTCCTCCCAAATAAAAGGGGCCAGTTTTCATACCTTGTATGGTGTACCATAAAGAGGCACATTTCTTGACTGGTCTTTTTTAGTAATAGAAATGACAAAACTCAGTTTTGCCTGCTCTGTTTCCTGGAATGCCCTTCTCTCAGGTTTAATCCATTCACTGAGTGGTTTATTAAACTTTCAGTTCTGAATGAGGCACAGATAAAGAAATGGTTCCCCATCAGGAACAGGTCACAGTGTAAACGATTCTGCCTCTTTGGCTAAATAATTCAAGGTATCTTATCCTACTTCAAGTTTCTCTGGCAGATAAGAAAGTTTTATGGAAGGGTTCCCCAACCCCCAGCCATGGACAGGTACTGGTTCTGTAGGAGATGAGCAGCAGGTGAAGGGAGCTTTGTCCTCTGTTAGATCAGTGGAGGCATTAAATTCTCTTAGGAGTGTGAACCTTACTGTGAACTATGCATGGGAAACATCTAGGTTGTACACTCCTTATGAGAATCTAATACCCGATGACCTTAGGGGGAGCTGAGGCGGTGATATTAGTGCTGTTAGTACACATTAACATTAGCAGCGAAGTTGACTGCACATTCTCCCATTACCTCCCAATCATGGAAAAATCATCTTCCAAGAACCAGTACTTGATGCCAAAAAGCCTGGTGATCTCTGCTGTGTGGAACTTCTGTCAGTTAATGATGGGAATATCAGCACAGGCCCTAAGAGCATTAAGAAGACTTTGAAGAAGATTTATGTACTCTTCTTGAGAAAAGTATTCCCCCTTTTAAAAACAGAAATAGACTGGGTCCTTGCAGAGACTGAATACTCTATTGTGAAGTACTGAGAACCCATGAACCTTAGCTACTTACCGAATTTATGGCATATAGTAGAATTCTTTCTTTGAAAAAATGCTGAATTTCTGATGATCTTGAAGGAACAAGCAGTTGCTGAAGCAAGTGGTTATTATTCCTACAAACCTTCTCCTGCTTCAATGCTTTCTTTTTTCCAACTATCTCTTATGCTCTCATAAAGAGTTTCTGCTAAGTAGTTTAATGAAGAAACAAAAACAAGTATATATTTGTATATATTAACCTGTCTACCCTCTTTATCCTATCACTTCAGTTAAAGTTTATCTTTGATATTTAACTTTGTATTTTAGTCTTTATATGAGATATCAAAGAATATTGATATGGAGTTTAGTAAAGTAAAATACCTTCTAGATAGGGATAAAGAAATGTATGGAACAATTTGTTCACAATTTTAGAGAGATAATCATGTCTTCATTTTTATTAGGAATGGTGGATTGTATTAGGTAGAACACTGATGAAATGGATGTTTAACAGCCTTAGTACTGATAGAAGTTTGTATGTGTTGACAAAAGGGGCAGTCAGATAACATATTGGCAAGTCAACATCACTTTTGTTACCTATTACCTTCTGTTATATCATATGGGGAGAGGCTGAAAAATGCATTTCCTCTCATTGCTTTCTAGCATTTCCAGAAGAGAAGGTAACAATACAAATTATAAAAGGTGGACTAGTAGATATCTAATTTTCATCGATGAATTATTGGTTTCTCATTGTGAACAAGTTTAAAATTCCATGGGGGGCTCCAGTCTTGGAAATTTTTTCTTGTTTTAGTGAGTTTGACTTCCAGTTTTGCTAATCAGTTTTTACAGTGAAAATAAAGGGATAAAAAAATTCTCCACTTGCTCCTGGCAGAGAGAGGAGGAAAATAACCATCTTGAAGTTAGCCTAGAACATTCTATTATTTTAACAAGGTCTGTTCTCAGAGTCTAACCAAAAGGAGTTTTACCAGACGCTAATGGCCCTGAGGGGAGATGATACTCAAGTTCATGCAGTTCCAGGTTTCCTGTCAACTATGGGGCAGGGTGCAGTTCTGAGAAACATTTCTGCAACTCATAGCCCCAGGGGGCAGAGATTCACCAAAAGACTGACACCTAGTCATAGAACTAGAAAATATTTCTTCTTGGTCCTGTATCACATCAAT
>NW_007147400.1:2202-10601 GCF_000164805.1 Carlito syrichta | reverse complement strand
GACAGTGCGACCAGAACCTGGACTGGCCATGGGATTGTAAAACCACCTTGATTGCTCTGTGCCCGATGGCTGCCCTAGCTCGGGGTCATCTGTTCCATGAGTTCACACACATCTTTGCTGTGGGGCACAAGTGTGGAGGGTGGAGGCCAGAATTCTGGGGCACCTGTCAGAAGGTGGGGGATGGACTTGCCCAGTGGCCAACTTTGAAACCTCCTACTAATGACAGGCCAGAAAGTGCCTTTTCATCTCCCATCCTTGAGGGTGACTCCACGCACTGGGAGGAAGGGGTGGTGGTGGTGGTGGTGGTTATTATTACTTGGAGTCAGAATCCCACCCTGTCATGCAGACCAGAGCACAGGGGCATGCTCATGGCCACAGAGGACTCCACCTGCCAGGCTCAGGTGATCTTCCCACCTAGGTCCCCCAAGTGGCTGGGCTCACACACCTGCAACACCATGCCCAGCTAACCTTTTAATTTATTTTTTTTGGCAGAGATGAGGCCTCACACCATTTCCCAGGTGGGTGTTGAACCCGCAGGCTCTGGCCGTCCACTCACCTGGGCCTCTGAAGGGCAGGGATGCCAGTCTGACACCCTGATGCTGGCCTGTGGTTGTGGTAGTGGTGGTTGTGATTATTGTTATTTGGGGTTGGAGTCACGCTCTGTCACTTAGGCTGGAGCAAAGGGGCATGCTCATGGCCACCAAGGGATTCACCTGCCGTGCTTAGTCAATCCTCCTGCCTGGGTCTCCCAAGTGGCTGGAAACACAGGCCTGCAACACCACGTTCGGCTCATCTTTGCATTTATATTTGATGGCCAAAACGATGTCTCACCCCATGTCCGGGGCTGATGTCAAATCCACAAGCTCAGGCTGTCCACTCCCCTGGGCTTCTGAAGGGCCGGAATGCCAGACTGAGCCCTTGAACCAGGCCTAGGGTTGTGGTGGTGGTGGTAGTTGGTATTAATATTCGAAGTCAGAGTCCCACTCTGTCGCCCAGGCCGGAGTGCAGGGGACTGCTCAAAACCACCATGGCCTACACCAGCTGGGCTCCAGCAGTCCTCCCATCACAGTGTCCCGAATGGCCGGAGTGACAGACATGCACCACAACACTCAGTTCATTTTTTTTGGCTTCTTGTAGAGACAAGGTGTCACTAAGGTGCCCGGGTTGGTCTCGAACCCGAGAGCTCAGGCCATCCTCTTGCCTCAGCCTCCCAGTTTGCCGGGATGACAGGCATGAGCCCACATGCCAAGTCTCCCCACCCTTCTCGGGGCCCCACCTCAAAGACCACTTGCTTCCAAAGACCCAGGAACTCAGAGAGGGTGCCCAGAGTTGTCCACCGAGCCCACCCTGGGAGAAGCACCTACCACAGGGGTGTTTCTCCATTGGGGTGCCCACTCTTCTTCCACCACATTCTCCAGGGTGGACCTGCTTCCTCCTCAACGGAGGCCACTTCACAGAAAGGGAGGGCATGACTCTCAAACCTTCAGGAAATGGGGACAGCAGGGCGACTCACGCATTTCTCCACAGCAGTCAGGAAGTTTGATACGGAAGATGGCCAGATCCCGAAAGCTCAAGACAGACTGAACACCATAGCAAGTCCCCACATTGAACCCAAGAAAAACCCAGAAAGTCTTGGGTGAGGGCAGGCCTTGGTTGGGGGATCATCTCTGGCCCAGAGTTAGAGACCAGTCAGGAAGACCAGGATGTCGACCAGATTGAAAGTCTGTGATCGCAGTAGGTTCGAGGCCCAGGACAAGAGTGTGGCCCGAGTTGGGCATTTTTAGAGCAACCTGGGCAGCCTAGCGAGGAAAGAAAAGAAAGAAAGAAAGAAAGAAAGAAAGAAAGAAAGAAAGAAAGAAAGAAAGAAAGAAAGAAAGAAAGGAAGAGTAAAAGAAAGAAATCCTTTCTCCTCCAAACTTTCTGCCCTCAATCCTTCACCTCCGGCCTTCCCACATATGAGGGTCCCCCAAATTCGGCACCTTCCAGCCCCAAACCCCCAATGGGTGCCCCCACTTTGTTATGGGAGTTCCTGTGACTTCCTGACCGGGTTCATGTGGCTGTCTTCTCCGAGGTGAGAAATGATACCCAGGAAGGCCAACCCTCCAACTCGGCAATAAGGACATTTCACCAAGAAAGTCCAGGGACACATCCTTCACTCAGGGACATTTATTCCTGCCTAATCCCATTTTTCCTGGCTCTAAAGCCAGTCGCCCTGTGAACACACCACACGAAGTTGAAAATCTGTGCGATTCTGATGTTTTTGTACACTAGTTCTGGCTCTGAGGCAGACTGGGGTCCAGGGACAGGACCATTGATTATGCCAGCCTCGAAATTGTGGGCTCTGGTGATCCTCCTTCCTCAGCCCCCCAGAGTGGCCGGGATGATGTGCACCTCGTTTCCATACCCCCTTTTTGATTGGTGTGGATATGGAGTCTCCCTGCTTGGCCCAGGCTGGCCTTGGGCTCCTGGGCTCCTTTCATATTCCCGCCTCAACCTCCCAGAGCACTCAGATTCCAGGCATGGGCCACCATGCAAGGGCTTCTGGTTGGTATTTGACTAAGGATAGAGACCTGGCTTAAGATCTCAGCCTTGTCATTCCAGGGCTAGGGAGGCCAAAACCAGTGGATGACCCGAGTCCACAGGCTGAGACTCACCTGGGCACATCAGTGAGACGTCATTTCTATGTTCCATCGCAAATGAACTGGGCATGGTGTTGTATGCCTGTCTTTCTAGCTCCTCAGCAGACTGGGGAAAGGCTTGCCACTGCCCGGCAGGCTGAGGATGTGGTGGCCAGGAATGAGTCACTAATTTCCAGGCTGAGAAACGGATTGACACTCCAACTCAATGAAAAAAAGAAAAGAAAAAAAAAGAAGCGGATTCATTTGTGTATGGAGTAGGAATCACTGTGAACAGACAGGGATCATTTGGGAAGGAACCCCCAGGCTTCAGCCTAAAGTTCCCGAAAGATGACAGATCAGAAGACAATATGGCTGTGGCTTTCAGAGGCCAAGTTGGGAGACCGTTGGAGCCCAGGAGTTCAAGACCAGCCTGGAACATATAGCGAGACCTTATTGCTCCACAGAATGCAAACACTGGTGTCACGTGTGGTGGCACCCATGGTCCCTGCAACACAGGATGTGGTGTCTTCCATCCCAGTGCGTTCCTTTGCATCATCACAACCAACAGAATGGTGATTCCAGGCTGGGCAATGTGGCTTATGGCCGTCAGCCCCATGCCCTGGGAGGCTGAGGCAGGAGGATGCTTGTACCCAGGCCGGGTGACGTGGCCAGACCTCATCTTGGTGAGAGGTCCCCAAAATTGAGTCAGGTGTGGTGGCACCTGGATTACTGGCTGCTTGGGGGTTGAGGCAGAAGTACTGCCTGAGCCCCACAGGTTGAGAGCCTGGGAGCCATGATCATGCGGCCATGCCCCAGCCCAGCAGATGGAGAAACTGGCAACAAAAAAGGCGCTTCCCACAATGTCACAATGGGTGTCCAGGACTCCCCAGGGAAAGATCCGTGTGGGCAGGGGATGATGGTGCGATCGGGTGAAGAATGGACCCTCCCCTCACCTGAAGTTATAGACCAGGTAAACAGAATCTGACCTGGTCATGGCATTGCCAGACTGCCTTGATTGCTCTGTGCGTGATGGCTGCCCTAGCACATGGGCGTGTGTTCTGTGAGCTCACACAAGTCTTTGCTGTGGGTCATGAGTGTGGAGGGAAGAGGCCAGCCTTCTGGGGATCATGGGACAGACATTCTCCTTGGACATCTTTGAAACCTTCCGTGATCAATAGGCTGGAAATTTCCTTTTCCTCTCCCATCCCAGAGGGTGACCCTTCACACTCGGTGGCAGGGGTGGTGGTGGTGGTGGAGATGGTGATTATTAGTATTTGGATTCAGAATCCCAATCTGTTGCCCAGGCTGGAGCGCAGGGGCATGCTAATGGCCACTATGGACTCCACCTGCTGGGCTCAGGCAATCCTCCTAATTCAGTCCCCCAAGTGGCTGAAACCACATGCTTGCGCTACTACTCTCAACTGAACTTTGGATTTACTTTTGATGGCTGAAATGAGGTCACACCCCGTGTCCCGGGCTGGGGTCGAAACCACAGGCTCAGGCCATCCACCTGCCTGGGCCTCTGAATGGCCGGGATGCCAGGCTGAGCCCCTGAACCTGGCCTGTGATTGTCATGGTCATTGGTATTAATATTCTGAATTGGAGACCCCCTCTGTCGACCAGACCAGAGCCCAGGGGCCCTATCTCGGCCACTGCAGCCTCCACTGGCTGATCTCCTGCGGACATCCCGCCACAGTCTACCAAGTGACTGGAATTACAATCGAGCACCATAACACTCGGCTAATATTTTTGCCTTCTTGTAGAGAAGGGGTCTCACCAAGGTTCCCAGGCTGGTCTTGAACCCGGGGGCTCAGGCCATCCTCTCACCTCAGCCTCGCAGTTCACCAGGATGACAGGTGTGAGCCCCCATGCTCGGCCTCCACAACCCTCTGGGGGTCCCAACATGAGGCCCACTCCTTTCTGATGAACCAGGACCCCAGATAGGTTGGCCAGATTTGCCCACTGATTCCTGTACAGGGGAGAACCTGGCACAGGGGTAGGTCTCCACCGGGGTGCCCACCCCACCTCCTGCCTCATTCTCAAGAATGGACCCCCTACCTCCTCCCAGAGGTTGCCTCACGGAAAGGGGGGGCATGACTCTCAAACCTTCAGGGGGACTGAGATGGCCAGTGATTCTTGCATGTCTCCTTGGCACTCAGGGAGGCCGAGACAGGAAGATGGCCAGAACCCATAAGCTCGAGACCAGGCTGGACACCATAGCAAGTCCTCACCTAGACCCCAAGCAAAATCCAGAAAACCTTGTGTGAGGACAAGAATCAGTGGGAGGATCGCTCCAGCCCAGAGTTCAAGACCAGGCAGAAAGACCAGGATGTCGACAAAATGGAAATCCTGGTATCACAGCAGTTTGGGAGGTCCAAGCCAAGAGGACGGCCTGAGTTGGCCATTTTGAGAGCAACCTGGTCAACCTAGTGAGGAAAGAAAATAAATAAAGAAATAAACAAACAAACCAACAAAAACATTCCCCTGCAAAGCTTCAGGCCATAGTCCTTCATACCCCGACCCCCATGTGAGGATCCCCCAAGCTTGGCACCTTCCAGACCCAACACCCCAAATGACTGCTCTGCTTTGGTGCAGGAGTTCCTGAGGCTCCCTGGCTGGTTTCCTGCTGAGTCTCCTCTCCGAGGGGAGAAATGTGCCCCAGAGAGGCCGACCCTTCGTGTCCACAACCAGGACCTTCTGCCAAGAAACTCCAGGGACACATCTCTCACCCAGGGACATTTCCTCACCACCAATATCATTTTTTCTGGCTCTAAAGCCAGTTTCCCTGTGAGCACACCATGCGCATTTGAGAATCTGTGTATGATTCTGATGTTTTTGGAGACAAGGTCTGACTCTGTGGCCCAGGCTGTGACCCAGGGATACGACCATTGATCTCTGCCAACCTTGAAATTGTGGGCTCCAGCAAGCCTCCCACCTCAGCCTCTGGAGTGGCCAGGACAACATGTACCTTGACCCAAGACCACCTGTTTTGATGGGGGTGGAGATGGGGTCTCCCTACATGGCCTGGGCTGATCTTAGGCTCCTGGGATCCTGACATACTCCCGCCTCGGCCTCCTAGAGCATGGGAATTCCAGGTGTGAGCAGCCAAACCAGGGCTTCAGTTTCATTTGTGACAATGGATCGAGGCCAGGCTTGGGGGCTCAGCATCATCATCCCTTTGCTTTGGGAGGCCAAAGCCATTGGCTGAAACAAGCCCGTGGGCTGAGACCTTCCGAGACACGTCAGTGAGACCTTGTCTCTACCCTCCATCACAAATGAGACAGATGTGGTGGCCTGTGCCTGTCTTTCAGGATCCTCGGATGTTCAGGGAAAGGCTCACTGGAGCCCAGAAGGCCAAGACTGCAGTGCCAGGAGGGAGCCACCACCCTCCAGACTGGGTGACAGAGTGAGACTCCGATTCAAAGAAAAAAGAATACAGGAAATAAAAGAAGCATCCATTTGTGTATGGAGTTGGATCATCATGAACAAACATCATTTGGGAAGGAGGCCCGAGTCTTGGACCTAGAGTTTCTGAAAGATGGTGGATTGGCACAAAATCAGGCTGTGGTTTTGCAAGGCCGAGATGGGGAAACCCTGGAGCCAGGGAGTTTGATACCAGCCTGGGCCATGTAGTGAGACCTCATCACTTGCTAGAATGCAAACACTCAAGTAGTGCGTGGCGTCACCCGTGGTACCAGGTACATGGGATGCAGTGGCCTCCAACCTGAGGAATGCCTTTGCATAGAACCTGCCAACAGAACCTGTGATCCAGGCTGAGCATCGCGGCTCATGGCTATCATCCCCGTGCCCTAGTAGGCTGAGGCAGGAGGCTGCCTGAGCCCAGGGTTCAGAGACCAGCCCCAGTGACATGGCCAGACCTTATCTCAGTGAGAGTTCCCCAAAATCGAGACAAGCGTGGTCCCAGTTGATCAGGGGCTGAGGTGGGAGGACTGCCTGAGCCCTGCAGGTCAAGACCACGGGAGCCACAATTGTGCTGCCGTGCCCCAGCCTGGCCGAAGGAGAATCCAGTGACAAAATACACACCTCTGACGTGATCACAATGGGTCTCTATGGCTCCCTAGTGAAAGATCCATGTTGGTGTGGGATGACGGAGTGATCAGGAGAGGAAAGGACCCTCCTTACCCCAAAAGGTGGAAGGTAGGGTGACTGGAACCTGGAATGGCCATGGCTTTGCTGAACCACCTTGATCGCTCTGTGCCAGATGGCTCTTCTAGGTTGGGGCTGTCTGTTTCTTGAGCTCACACACATCTTTGCTGTGGGGCATGAGTGTGGAGGATGGAGGCAGGCCTTCTTGGGGTGCGTGGACAAATGTGCAGGAGAGACATGCCTGGTGGGCACAATTAAAGCCTCCCACAAATGACAAGCTGGAAAGTGCATTTTCATCTCCCATCCCTGAGGGTGAGTCCTCGTGCTGGTTGGCAGGGATGGTGGTGGTGGTGGTGATTATTATAATTTGGAGTCAGAATCCCACTCTGTTGCCAAGGCAGAGCACATGTGCTCGCTCATGGCAACCACAGACTCCACCTGCTGGGCTCAGGCAATCCTCACAATCGTTCCCCCAAGTGACTGAAACCACTGGCCTGTGCAAGCACACCTGACTAATCTTTGGTTTTGTTTTTGATGGCCGACATGAGGTCTTTCACCATGTTCCGGGCTAGTGTTGAACAGGCAGGCTATGCCCGACCACTCGCCTGAACCTCCAAAGGCTGGGAAGCCAGGCTGATCCCTTGAACCCGGCCTGTGGATGTGGTGGTGGTGGTGGTTGGTATTAATATTCTGAGTCCGAGTCCTACTCTGTTGGTCAGGACGTAGCACAGGGGCCAACTCTTGGCCATTGCATCCTCCACCAGCTGGCCTCTGGCGATCTTCTTGCCATGGCTTTCCGAGTGTCCAGAACGCTCAATTCATTTTTGTGGCTTCTTGTAGAAACAAAGTCTCTCCAAGGTGCCCGGGCTGGATTCAAACCCGGGGGCTCAGGCCATCCTCTAGCCTATGTCTCCCAGAGCACCAAGATGACAGGCATGAGTCCCTGGCTGGCCTTCACACCCCTTTGGGGCCCTACCACTAAAGCCACTACATCCAATGACCTAGGACCTCAGAGAGGGCAGCCAGAATCACCCCCCAAGCACTATTAATGGGGAGATGTATCTCAGGTGTGTGTCTCTGCTGGAGCACCTAACACTCCACCCCCATCATCCCCATGGTGGACCTGCTCGCTCCTCCCAGGGGCTGCCTCCAGGAAAAGGAGGCCATGACTCTCAAACCTTCTGGGGGACGGGTACCACTGGAAGACTAACACCTGTCTCCTCGGTAATTGGGGAGGCTGAGATGGAAAGATGGTCAAAGCTTGGGAGCTCGAGACAAATCTGGACACCATAGAAAGACCCCACCTCGACCCCAAGCAAAACCCAGAAAACCTTGGGTGAGAGCAGGCCTCAGCGGGAGGATTGCCACCAGCCCAGTGTTCAAGAAGACGCAGGAAGACCAGGATGTCAACCAAATGGAAAGCCTGTGATTGCAGCATTTTGGGAGGCCCAGGCCCAGAGGATGGCCAGAATTGGGCGGTTTGAGAGCAGTCTGCTCAACCTAGTGAGGAAAGAAATGAAAGAAAGAAAGAAATCCATTCTCCTACAAGTAGTCTGCCCTCAGTCCTTCCCCGCTCACCCCCACATTTGAGGGTCCTCCAAGCTCAGAATCTTCCAGCCCCAACACAACCAATGGCTGACCCTGCTTTGGTGCGGGACTTCCCAAGGCTCCCTG
>NW_007147400.1:0-1069 GCF_000164805.1 Carlito syrichta | reverse complement strand
CTGAGCCCAGAGGTCGGAGACCAACCCAGGCAATGTGGCCAGACCTTGTCTAGGTGATAGCTCTTCAAAATCATGTCAGGTGTGGTGGTCCCTGGAGTACCAGCTGCTAGGGCCCTGAGGCTTGAGGAGCACCTGAGTCCTGAAGGTCAAGACCCTAGGAACCATGATGTGTTGCTGTGTCACAGCCCATGTAAAGGAGCCTCCAGCGATGAAAAGACACCTCCCAAGTGCATCACGACAGGCATTCGCAGCAACCCAGGGAAACGTACACGTTGGCAAGGAAAAATGGAGCTGTCAGGATAGGAAAGTTGACCGGCAGGGCGAATGGAACCTGGGCTGGCTGTGATGTTGCCAGACCACCTTTATCACTCTGTGCCCACTGGTGACCCTAGCTTGAGCAGTCTGTTCTGTGAGCTCACATACATCTTTGCTGTGGGACATGGGTGTGGAGGGTTGAGGTAGACCTTCTGGGGTGTGTGGCCGAAGGTGCAGGATGGACGTGCCCGGTGGCCGCCTTTGAAACATCCTGCAAACAACAGGCCAGAAAGTGCCTTTTCCTCTGCCATCCCTGAGGATGACTCCTCGTGCTGAGTGGCAGGGGTGGTGGTCGTGGCAGTGGTGGTGGTCATGGCAGTGGTGGTGATTATTATTATTTGGAGTCAGAATCCCACTCAGTCGACTGGCCTGGGTTGCAGGGGCACACTCAAGGCCACAGCGGTCTCCACCTGCCATGCTGAGGTTATTCTCCCTCCTCGACCCCCAGCTTGTCTGAAACCACAGGCCTCCACAACCATACCTGGTTAACTTTTGCATTTATTTTTGATGGCCGAGACGTGATCTCACCCTGTGTCCCGGGCTGGTGTCTAACCCTCAGGCTCAGGTCATCCACTCTCCTGGGTCTCCAGAGGGCTGGGTTGTCAGGCTGAGGCCCAGAGCCTTGCCTGTGGTTTTGCTGGTAGTTGTGGTGGGTATAACTATTCTGATTCAGTGTCCCAGTCTGTCACCCAGGCTGTAGCACACATACATGATATCATCCATGGCGGCCTCCACCAGTTGGGCTCTGGCAATC
>NW_007147399.1:0-903 GCF_000164805.1 Carlito syrichta | reverse complement strand
TTGTGTGTGTGCCTGGCTCACTTCATTTAGCATAATGTCTTACAGTTTCAATCATAAGGTTGAAATTGCTGGATTCTTTATTTTTTTTGGCTGAATAATATGCTTATGTATATATACGACAGTTTCTTAATCAACACAGAATCCAGAAATATTTAGGTTGTCTTCAAGCCTGGCCATTTTGACAAATGCTGCAATGGATATAGTGGTGGAGATAACTTCTTTTTGATACTGATTTTATTTTCTTTGGTTGTATACCCAGAAAAGGGATTTCTGTGCTCCATGTGAGTTTATTTTTAGTTTTAAAAGAATGTTGAGCTGACCTCGGTGGTTTTTCTGTAATCCCACACTTTGGGAGGCCGAGGTGAGTGAATTTCCTGAGCCCGCAGGTTCGAGACCCACCTGGGCAACTTGGCGAGACCTCATCTCTACAATAAATCAAAAATTAGCCAAGGGTAGCGTGCACCTGTAGTTCCAGCTACCTGGAAGGCTGAGGCAGAAGGACCACTGGAGCCCAGCAAGTCAAGGCAGCAGTGGCAGGGTATTACCACTGCACTCCAGTCTGGGCAAAAGAGTGTGACTCCAACTCAAAAAAAAAAGCAAAGAATGTTGATAATGATTTTTATAATGATTCTGCCAATTTTACACTCACCAACAGAATTTCTTCTTCACACTCTTCTCATCAGTTCTCCCTCTTCTGGTTGATATTAGCCACCCTAACAGGTGTTGAGATAGTGAATCATTGTGTTGATTTGAAATTGCCTCCATTGGTGACATTGAGCAGCATTTCATATACCTGTTGGCAATTTGTATGTCCTCATTGGATAAATAATTATTCATTTTGGAGCTATGCTTTAATCAAATAATTATCAATTTCTTGTGTTTGCCTTTGATTTGTATAATTTG
>NW_007147398.1:0-676 GCF_000164805.1 Carlito syrichta | reverse complement strand
TTTTGTATAGACAGTTGGGAATCACATCACTGGAAAAATCAGGGCATCTTGCTGAGAACGAAAAGGAAATCCGGATCTAGGAGTTCTCATTACCCGGAATCCACAAGGCCTCTTGATGAGGTTTAATCAGCAATCTGGGCTTCTGGGTCCCTACATTTTTCAGAGCTACTTTCTCCATGGATATGCTTAATCTACCATAACAGATCCACAGGAACTTTCTGGTCCTCTTGTTAGTTGTAATCAAAGATCTGGTCCTATAAATCCTTTTGTGTCCTAGGAACATCTACGACCATAATCATGTTCCCCAGAATCAAAAGTAATATTGGTACAAAATCCCTCGATTCAGGTGAACTCAAACTACAGAAAATTCTTGTTGGCGGGGATGTCGGGATTGGGATGTTGTGTTTTGAAGATTCCACATTTTTGGGAGGTCATGTGAAGGGGAACCAGGAATCTTGGATTCCATTTCTCAAAGAACATTATGGGCGTCACTCTCGTGTTATCCAAACAACTGGATGCTCAGTCTCCAGGAATTGTCTCGGCATCCTGCAGTGTGAAGAAGGAAGCTGGGTAATGGGAGTCATCATATACAGGAAACTACACGTCATATTGCTAAGTAAGTATAAGGAATCTTGGTTACATGAGTCCTCAATTCCAAAAACTACAGGCAGTCTTC
>NW_007147397.1:0-693 GCF_000164805.1 Carlito syrichta | reverse complement strand
AAATAAAGCATTTCTGCCTCGTGGAACTTGGAAGTCACTAGGAGATGAGAAGTCACCAGGAATTGAGGAGTCAGCTACTATAGTGTTTAGAGAAAAAAGATAAGACACACACCAGGATTATGGTTTTTGTTCTGTTTTGTTTTTTGTTTTGTTGTTACTTGATTTTTTGGTGTTTTTTTGGTGTTTTGTTTTTTGGGTTTTTTTTTTGAGTCAGACTCACTCTGCTGCCCTTGCTGGAGTGCATTGGCATGATTACAGGCACCACAGCCTCTCCTTGCTTGGCTCAGGTGATCATTCTGCCACCATGCCCAACTAATTTTTTATTTTTAAATTTTGTAGATACAGGTTTTTACTCTGTTTCCCAGGCTGGTTTCAAACCCTGGCTTCAAACAAATGTACTGCCTTGGCTTCTCAAGGTGCTGGGATTGCAGGCATGAACCACTGCACCCAGCCATTAAACCATTAACAATCGTTATTTTTTTAAGAGTGACTGGGCTGAGGAAGAGTGAATGGAGGGATACTTGTACTTTAATTTCCTCTATACTGCTTAAATGTTTTATTGTGTATTTATGACTTTGATAATTAAAAAGCAATCATAAGGATGAAAACTCATTTGGTTTTTAGCTGAGATCTCACTGTTGCCCAGACCGGAGTGCACTGACACGATCACAGCTCACTGCAGCCTCAACCTCG
>NW_007147396.1:0-745 GCF_000164805.1 Carlito syrichta | reverse complement strand
CCAATGAATCATCTCGCCATTTCTGGTGTAATTTCTGGCTCAGTTTTCCTCTTAATCAGAAACTATTGCTGGAACTGAGAAGGACCGAGGGTATAGGAGTTTCCAAATGTTTAGTAAGTATTTTTAAAGGTAACCAGGAATCATGGATTCCCCGTTTCTAGGAAACCGTGGGTATCTGCTTTTTGTATACAGAGTTTTGGAATCCACATCAACAGGGAAATTCAGGGCATCTTCCTGAGAACGAAAAGGGAATCCGGATTCTTGGAGTTCTTATTCACAGAAGTCTACAGGGCCTCTTGATAAGGTTTAATCAGGAATCTGGGCTTCAAGGTCAGTATATTTATCAGAGCTAATAGCTCCATAGGTACACTTAATCTGTCATTACAGATCCCCACGAACATTCTGGTCCTCCTGATAGTTGTAATCGAGGATCTGACCCAAATATCCTTTTGTATCCCATGAACATCTAGGACCATAATCAGGTACCCCAGGAATCAAATGGCATATTGGTACAAAATCCCTCGATTCAGGTTACCTCAAACTACAGAAATTTCTTGTAGTCGTGCTGGTGGGAATGAGGATATAGGGTTTAGAAGATTCCACACTTTGGGGAGGTCTTGTTAAAAGGAACCAGGTATCTTGGATTCCAGTTCCAAAAGAACCTTATGGGAGTCTTTCTCTTGATATCCAAACAACTGGAATTCTAGGTCACCAGGTAATGTCTTGGTGCCTTCCTGAGAATGAG
>NW_007147395.1:0-3345 GCF_000164805.1 Carlito syrichta | reverse complement strand
CTCGTTGGAGGCCATGTAGGGTCCTGTATATGAGGACTCCCTATCCCTAGATTCATGTTTTGAAACCCTGATTCTTGTTTAGCCCTTAGAAAGACGCCATATAGATTTTGTGATTGAGGAACCGTGTAAAACAAATTCCTTATTTGTCCTTAGAAAGAGGCCTAGAAGTTTCCTGTTATGAGAAGTATTACCCACATTCCTACTTTGAATAACTTATCCTTGTTTGGCCCTTAGCAAGAGGCACTGTAGTTCTTTTGAGATAGAGAACACGTGTAACCCAGATTCCTTATTCTTTCTTAGCAAAACGCCGTGTAATTGCCTGTATATGAAGACCCCATTTCTACAGATTCATGCTTCAAAAACCCTGATTCGTGTTTAGCCCTTAGCAAGAGACCCTGAAGTTTTTTAGGGATTGAGGACATGTGTAACCCAGATTCCTTATTCTTTCTTAGCAATAGGCAGTCCAGTTTCCTGTATTTGAGGACTCCCACTACCCAGATTCCTACATTAAAAACCCGATTCATGGTTACTTCTTAGTAAGACGCCCTGTGAATATTTGGACTGAGGACTCGTGCAACCAAAATTCCTTATTCTTCCTTAGCAAGAGGCCATGTAGTTTCCTGTTTATGAGAACTCCCATTACCCAGATTCCTGCTACATTCAGCAAGGCACTGAGATATTTCCTGGTGACCTAGAATTTCAGTTGTTTGGATATCAAGAGAAAGACTCCCATAAGGTTATTGGGGAACTGGTATCCAAGAATCCTGGTTCTCCTTAAGAATACCTCCCCAACGCTGAGCTCGGTGGGTCAGCCTGTAATCCCACACCTTTGGGAGACTGAGGTGAGTGGATTGCCTGAGCCCACGGGTTTGAGACCTACCTGGGCAGCGAGACCTCATCTCTACAATAAATGAAAAAATCAGCCGGGCATGGTAGTGCATGCCTGTAATTTCGGCTACTTGGAAGGCTTAGGCAAAAGGATTGCTGGAGCCCAGCAGATGGAGGCTGCGGTGGCCAGGAGCGGCCAATGCACTCCAGTCTGGGTGACAGAGTGAGACTCCAACTCAAAAAAAAAAGAAAGATAAAAAAGAAAAAAAGAATACCTCCCCAAAATGTGGAATTTCCTAAACCCAATATCCCAATTTCCACCTGCCTAACCACAAGAAATTTCTGTAGTTTGAGGTAACCTGTATCGAGTGATTTTGTGCCAATATGCCATTTGATTCCTGGGGTACCTGATTGTGGTCCTAGATGTTAATTAGGTGCAAAAGGATATTTGGGCCAGATCCTCGATTACAACTATCAAGAGAATAGAATGTTACTGGGGATCTGTAATGACCGATTGAGGGTATCTACAGAGCTAGTAGCTCTGAAAAATATAGGGACCCTGAAGCCCAGATTGCTGATTAAACCTTATCAAGAGGTCCTGTAGATTCCAGTGAATGAGAACTCCTAGAACCAGATTTCCTTTTCGTTCTCAGCAAGATACCCTGATTTTCCCTCATGATGTGGATCCAAAAACTCTGTATACAAATAGGCAGATGCCCAGAAATTACTTAGGGTCGTGGAATCCATGAATCCTGGTTACCCTTAAAAGTACGTAATAAATATTTGGCAACCACAAAACACCAGGCCTCTATCGGAATAGAAGCACAAACAGAAATTTTAGGATTACAGGGTACATCTTAAGGCGATAGTTACATACGAATATGGTGATAAGATGCTTTGGGTCCTGGAATCTGCCCTTTGTTGTCCCGTGGAACCCAACAGACTTGAGGGTCCACATTCTCGGTTACAACTATCAAGAAGACCAGAAAGTTGCTGAGAATCTATAATGACAAAATTGTCATATCCAAGGGGCCTGTAGCCCTAAAGAATGTGTTTAAATAGAATCCCAGATTCCAGATTAGCCCTTACAATATATCCATGTAGAATTCTTCGAGTGCCGAGCCCTTATCCCAGATTCATTTTGATCTCAGTAAGAATCGTGGAAGTTACCTAGCATCGTGGAAGTACAAACTCTTATATACCTATACTCATAAGCCCAAAAGTTAAGAAGGGCCTGGAATCCAAGATTGCTAGTTCCCCTTTTAGAAAACGTTCTAAATATTTGGGAACACCTAATCCCAAGTTTCGAATATCAATCTAAAATTCCAGTAGTAGTTTCTGGATTAGGAAGTAAACCTGATGTCAGAAATTACACGAAAAATGGCGAGATGATTCCTTCGGTTGTGGAATCTGGCCTTACAGCCCCCTGTAATAAAAGCCGAGCAGATGGCCAGATTCTCTGTTACAACTAAGAAGAGGAGCAGCAGGTTCCTGGGAATTTGTAATGACAGATTTTTGGTACATATATAGGAATTAGTTCAGAAAAGTGGGGGACTGGGACTCCAAATTACTGAGTAGCATTTAAAAAATTCCTGTAGGCTTCTAGGTATGAGAACTACCTTAAGCCAGGGAAAAATTAACAACTGCCCAGAAGTTTGCTGGTCACATGCAAACTGATTTTCCTTTTTCCACATTGGTAACATGAGTAGAAGCTTTCTGGGGACATAGTGTCCGAGATTCCTGTTTCGTTCTCAGAACAACGACCAGATGTTTCCCCGTACCCTAGAAGTCCAGACAAGTGGCTCCCAATAGAAAGACTCTAGTATGCTCCTATGGACTTTTAAACCAAAACCCTGGATCCCTCCCAAAAATACCTTCTAAACATGGTGCAACATCTAAACCCAAGGTCCTAATTAAGAATAGCTGAACTACCAGAAGTTTCTTGAGTACGAGGTAACCTTGAACTCAGGGCTTACATTCAAAAAACCCGAGATGATTACTTGTGTCCTGAAATTTGTCGTTAGAGGATCCAGAATCTACATGGACTTATAGTGCCATATTTTCTTTTAAACAATCGAGAGGACGAGAATGTTACTGGACTTCTGGAATGACTGACTCATAATATCCCCATAGCAAACAGCTCTGAAAAATTTGGGACGTCGAGACATGGATTCTTGTAGGCCTTAGCAAGATGCCCTGTACATTTTTGGAATTGAGGACTCTTGTATCCCAGATTCTTTATTCTTCCCTAACAAGGGTTCATGTAGTTTCCTGTATGAGTTGTTTCCCATTCCCCAGATTCCTGCTTCGAAAACCTGATTCTTGGTTAGCGCTTAGCAAGATGCCCAGTAGATTTTTGGCATTGAGGACTCGTGAAAACCAGATTCCTTATTCTTTCTTAGCAAGAGGCTGTGTAGTTTCCTGTATATGAGAAATCCCATAACTCAGATTCCTGCCTCGAAACCCTGATTATTGTTTAGCCCTTAGAAAGACACCCTGTAAAATGTTTAGGATTGA
>NW_007147394.1:0-715 GCF_000164805.1 Carlito syrichta | reverse complement strand
GAGAAAGCAGGATTTATTGAGAGGATAGAAAAGCTCTCACAGTGTGAGGGGACCCAAAGGGGTTGCCCTACTTTTTTCCCAGACACATGCTTTAAAATACATAAAATAGGATTCAGAGTCTTAAAATGCAGAAATTGAGTAGTCATACAAATAGCAAATGCTGAACCATCACAGATTGAAGGAAAAGAGTATTCATCCTTGCTAAAACTCACATGAAAATATGTCTTGAGTGGATCTTTAAATCTCCACTATTTTCCCGGGTCTTCAGAAACGCAGTTTAATCTGCACAGAGTCATGTAAACCTAGATAACTCCTACTCAACTATAAAAACTCAACCCAAATCATTACCTCTCCATATCCAGCTTTTCCTGTTCTGTGATTCCTGAAGAAAAAAAAGGCCACATTTTTCCATGAACCCTGATGAAGAATTGTTGCACTCCTTTCTCTCCTGACACATGCACATTCCTCCTTCATAGCCCCATGAACAAGGATGTTATTGTCATTACTAAGAACTATATCTTTCACTGGACTCTATTCTGTGGGGGAGGGGATGCTTAATGCAGCTTGAGGGTTCAGTGTCTACATCAGTGCCTGGCACCACATTGGTGCTAAGTAAACACCTGTGAAATGAATGAACAAACGAATACAGGAATTAAATAATTTAAATGGTATTTGGAATTTAGAAAAAGCTGGTCATAGATATCCTATAAATTGG
>NW_007147393.1:0-2231 GCF_000164805.1 Carlito syrichta | reverse complement strand
TTAATGATGCATCCAGTGGTCATTCACATCCAACTCCAGCACAAACCATAGAAAACAATAGGGGTCACCTGTGGCTTTTGTAGAGGCTCCCTAATTTTCAGACTTGCTTTTTGATTCCTTTTTCTTTTGAGCTCATATCAAAATTATTTCTGAATGACCATGAAGTCTGCCAATATAGTCTTTGTCTATATTGTAGTGAGTGATAATTGTCCACATTGTCAGTAAAATTGATAGCTTTGACACCAGCAAGCTCCAGGTAGGCTCAGTAGCTCACTGGCACCTCAGGTAATAAATGGAGTGCCTTATTTTTATTTACTAGTCTTTATTCTAGTCACGAAATATCTTTTATAAAGGAATGATTTTAAAACTAATATTTACTTGTTCCTACAGAAGTACTTTAATTGATTTTGTGAAATCAATTGTCCCCTTGATAATTGATAAAAAAGAGTGTATATTTTTCCTGCCTTGGCAATATCTTGCTTTAAAAAACAGGACAGATAATTCTTTCACAATTATGAAAAACAAATTTTTAAACAAGCTTATTTTATTAAGCCATGCTATTTTAATTTATCTGACATTTGCAAGTCATTTTTGTTAGTAATCACTCTACATTAAAACCTTGAGTTCACATAGAGTTTAACTATATGAATTTCCTATCAGAAAAAAGCACAATATATGTTTGGCAGAAGCCAAGTTCAGAAAGAATTAACAGTTATCAAATCCCAAAGGGGAAACAAATTATCTTTGCTCCTCTCTTTCCAGCAGGCAGGCATCCAATCTGCACTTTCAAAATTCTGCCTGTTATCCTGGATTCAGGAGTGAGAGGGCAGGTGACAGCACATTCATGCACAAATATATTAACCCCAGACATTCACAGGCAGCCAGTTATCACCAAGGTAGAAAAAAAATGTATCAACTTAAAATAATGTTCATACTAAAAATATCTAAAATGTACTACAGACACAAGTGGATTTCTGAAAAGCTATGTTTGATGAAAACTTACTTTTTCTTTTTTTCTTTCTTTTGTGAGAAAGCAGGATTTATTGAGAGGATAGAAAAGCTCTCACAGTGTGAGGGGACCCAAAGGGGTTGCCCTACTTTTTCCCAGACACATGTTTTAAAATACATAAAATAGGATTCAGAGTCTTAAAATGCAGAAATTGAGTAGTCATACAAATAGCAAATGCTGAACCATCACAGATTGAAGGAAAAGAGTATTCATCCTTGCTAAAACTCACATGAAAATATGTCTTGAGTGGATCTTTAAATCTCCACTATTTTCCCGGGTCTTCAGAAACGCAGTTTAATCTGCACAGAGTCATGTAAACCTAGATAACTCTACTCAACTATAAAAACTCAACCCAAATCATTACCTCTCCATATCCAGCTTTTCCTGTTCTGTGATTCCTGAAGAAAAAAAAGGCCACATTTTTCCATGAACCCTGATGCAGAATTGTTGCACTCCTTTCTCTCCTGACACATGCACATTCCTCCTTCATAGCCCCATGAACAAGGATGTTATTATCATTACTAAGAACTATATCTTTCACTGGACTCTATTCTGTGGGGGAGGGGATGCTTAATGCAGCTTGAGGGTTCAGTGTCTACATCAGTGCCTGGCACCACATTGGTGCTAAGTAAACACCTGTGAAATGAATGAACAAACAAATACAGGAATTAAATAATTTAAAATGGTATTTTGAATTTATAAAAGCTTGTCATAGATATCCTATAAATTGGCCTCTATGGATGGCTTAGAAACATTTCCAGATAGGAGTTTCCTTATATCTCCTGGTGTCAACACATGTAATATTTTTAGTTTGATTGTTCTGAATAAACCCTGAGAGCTCTGATTTCAGGCAGGAGAATCAACAGGTTTTCAAGACCCTCATGTGCTCATCAATTAACATCAGAGTGACTCAACAACAGACTAGAGCTCAGGTCACCCCACTTAACAGTGTCTGAATTAGCAGAGATTTTATTTTTGGATTTGTTTTTATTTTTTCAATTGATAACAGATTTATTTAATATTCACTTTTCAAACACACAACTGATAATATTGAGGAGAAATTCACCAAAGGCATATATACAGTTATAGAAGTTTTTATTATATGTGTAGAATGGAAGATACATTTTATTTTACATATTTTAAAATACATTCATATGAACATAAATAGATTCAAACTGGTTGATAAACTGTTCTGATGTTTGAGTCCTTCATTTTATTTTTT
>NW_007147392.1:0-878 GCF_000164805.1 Carlito syrichta | reverse complement strand
TCATACATTTTATTAATTCTATTCTATTTTAAAAAACCCAAGTGGAGGCCACTAAGTTATTTCAGAAGCGCTCCTGGGTTGCAGCCTGCATGCAGTTTGAATAACACTGGTCTAGCTCAACACTTATGTAACTCAGGGCTGTAGACACAAGCAGATATATGTAGCCAAGGCAGGCATCTACCTTGAAGAAACTCTACCAAAACATCTGAGAAACTTCCAAAATGGCCACTTCTCAACTTGACCAGATAATAAACTTCTGAAGTTCAGCTGAATTTGTTAATTTGTGGAAAACCAGTGTCTAGAGGCAGGGTGTCTGTGCGGATGAAGTCCAGAGTCCTCTTGGTGGAAGCTGGGCTCCTGGCCATGGCTAACTGCTAGTGGGAACAAGAAAAACTCACACATCTCCTCTGGGACATAAGCTCTGCAAGGGCACACTTGACAAGACCATAGGCTTTTCTGAGATTCAATTCCCTTCCTCCTGGGACCCCTGCTCTTCATTTCCCTCTTGATGTCTCTATTCCCACCTGTTTGCCTGTGGTTCCTCTCACTTCCTCTTGCTTCCCTCTTCCCTCTTTCCTTTTCCTAGATTTCTTTAACAATATTAAAAAGACATTTAAAAAATGTTGTCATTCACATTCATCATCTGCTGAGGGAATTTTTCAAAGTCCTTGTAGGCTAGAAAATTATGAATTGGATTGAAACCCTCTATGGTAGTATGTTATCAGGTGTGTGTGTGTGTGTGTGCGCGTGCAATGAGCTTGAGAGTAGGCCCATAATTTTATTTCCCCTGCCCAAACAGTTGTGAAAATGTGGCACTGATCCGGGTACAGTGACTCATGCCAGTAATCCCAGCATTTTGGGAGGCAGAGGCTAGAGGA
>NW_007147391.1:0-1068 GCF_000164805.1 Carlito syrichta | reverse complement strand
GGCAGGCATCTACCTTGAAGAAACTCTACCAAAACATCTGAGAAACTTCCAAAATGGCCACTTCTCAACTTGACCAGATAATAAACTTCTGAAGTTCAGCTGAATTTGTTAATTTGTGGAAAACCAGTGTCTAGAGGCAGGGTGTCTGTGCGGATGAAGTCCAGAGTCCTCTTGGTGGAAGCTGGGCTCCTGGCCATGGCTAACTGCTAGTGGGAACAAGAAAAACTCACACATCTCCTCTGGGACATAAGCTCTGCAAGGGCACACTTGACAAGACCATAGGCTTTTCTGAGATTCAATTCCCTTCCTCCTGGGACCCCTCCTCTTCATTTCCCTCTTGATGTCTCTATTCCCACCTGTTTGCCTGTGGTTCCTCTCACTTCCTCTTGCTTCCCTCTTCCCTCTTTCCTTTTCCTAGATTTCTTTAACAATATTAAAAAGACATTTAAAAAATGTTGTCATTCACATTCATCATCTGCTGAGGGAATTTTTCAAAGTCCTTGTAGGCTAGAAAATTATGAATTGGATTGAAACCCTCTATGGTAGTATGTTATCAGGTGTGTGTGTGTGTGTGTGTGTGCGTGCAATGAGCTTGAGAGTAGGCCCATAATTTTATTTCCCCTGCCCAAACAGTTGTGAAAATGTGGCACTGATCCGGGTACAGTGACTCATGCCAGTAATCCCAGCATTTTGGGAGGCAGAGGCTAGAGGATTCCTTGAGCCAGGGGTTTGAAACCAGCCTGGGCAATTTGGTGAGACCTCATCTCTAAAATAAACAAACAAATAAATAAATATTTGCTGGGCATGGTGGCCCAAGCCTGTAATTTCAGTTACTTGGAAGGCTAAGGTGAAAGAATCTCCCAAGCCCAGCAGGTCAAGGCTGTGGTAGCCATGAGCTTGCCACTGAACTCAGGCCTGGGCAGCAGAGTGAGACACCAATTCAAAAAAAAGAAAAGAAAATGTGGCATTGGAGAAATAAACCTGCAAATTCTCAACACTATGAAAATAATTTTGAAAGACCAAAACCCCCACATTGCTTTGTATTTTGCTTTCAGAAAAAGTCTCTTA
>NW_007147390.1:0-7337 GCF_000164805.1 Carlito syrichta | reverse complement strand
AGACCTGGGATTTACCACATACAACCCTCAGTAAATAGTGGGTACAGCAGCAACAGCTCATTCAAAAGGGAACTGAGTTATTTCCCTTGTGGCCTTGGAGGCAGGGGTCACTGTGCCTGAGGACCCCAAGCTCTTCCTGCCATGATTAGGATGCATTTGTTCCCTCCCTCCATGGAACCATGATGTGTTAGATATTCTTTTCGCCACCTCACACAAGATCCATTTCTACCTTTTCTGTGTTGACTGAATTCCCTTGACCTCTGGTTTCTGGCTGCCTTTGGCCAATGGAAGGCATCAGCAGAAAAATCAGAGTATGGGTGGCAACAGAGATTAGGCTTATTTTCCTTGTGCTTCTTCCCTATCTGACAGTTGGTTAAAGGAGACTTCATTCTCCTGCTGGCAGTCACAGCTCCTGATGGGCAACCTTCTCTCATAACTATAGACTTCACTGGGCTCTGGAACCCTTCCCTCCCATTACCCTTTTAGGTACTTCCCCATCTCGTGTTGGCTTCTCTTAACCCTATCTATACTTTTAAAAAATAGATCTCTTTTGAGTGTGGTTCCTGCTGGGTAGAATGACTTTCTGTTCTGATTTGTCCCAGATGATTCCAGTTCATTCCAATTATTCCAGTGTAATTATTGCAACATTCCTCTTTACTCTCAGAAGATTCTGGTTTGGACAGTATCCTACTCCTGGGATCCTGACTGCTGTACCATCTTAGGGAGAGTGACAGGAGGAGGTGCCATAGATTTCATTGAACCATATTGAACCCTTAACTAATTGACTTTCCTGCTCATTCACAGGAGGGCATCAGATTAGTTATAGACACAATCAGAGAAACTAAATTTCCTCTACACTTGCGGGTTGTGATGTGAGTGATTTTTCAAGTCCTGGTGCCCAATTGTTACTCCTGGGGAATGGGAATCTACCTTATACATCTTTACCAGCTCTACTGTACCTAGTACCCTGCTTGGCCTGAGATTCATAAACACTGTCTACATGAACAACAGGGGAATGGTGTCACCATGTTCAATCAGTGTGACAACTCATTCACACATGGAGGTAACCATGGCACCAGTATTTACAGGAGCTGCATATACCTCACAGAGGGAGCTGACATTAAAGAAAAAAGAACTGGCAGAATGTGTGTGTGTGTGTGCATGTGTATGTGTGTGTGTGTGTGTGTATGTGTATAGGTTTGGTCATGAGATTACAATCTCCACATGAATTCACAATGAAGTCTCCTTTCTGTTATGAGCGTGATATATTTAGAGGTTTGCCTGCAGATACCATGGTCCTAGGAGTGAGCATCCTGGGGTCCAGTTAGTCTCCTTGCATCTGGAGTTAGAACTCACTGTCTCTACCTCCTGCCTGACATTCTCTTTTTAAAATCAGAATCAATATAAGAAACTCAGTAGAACTTCAGTTTGTTCCTCTAGAGAAGCAGAAACCTGTGGTACTCAACAGCCCCACCTGTCTATGGCAACTTCCGGAAACTCACCTGGCCTTTTTCCCTTTTGGATGAGTTTGCACTTTTTCTCAGGCAATGGTGGTCATCACTGAGATAATGGTGGACAGTGTTGGGTGCTTCTGTGTGCCCTGTGCCAGTCAGTCTTGGGTGATGCCATAGTTATAGCCCTGAAAATGACACTTACCTCATGCTCATCCAGGGTGGTTCTCTGAGTGTTCTTTGATTTTGACTACTGCTCTTCTGGGCTCCTTCTCTCTGCTATACAGGGCTCACTCTCATATTAAGCAGTCTCTGCCCTCAGGTTTGGAATTCCTTTGAGGCCACCTATTTGCTATAGCAACTTGTACTGATCCTCCCTGCTCTGAACTTGTCCCTGGTATTTATGGGCCCCTTACCTTTTCTCTGGCCCTGGCATCCCTGATAAAAACCGTAGTTTTTGACTCTAGGCCTTTATGATCAACCCCACTTGCTTTCTGTAACCCTAAAAGGACAATGGGTTCCCAAAGTAAAGACAGATGTCATGCTTAATATATAGTTGAAAATTCTTTGTCATTCTTCCCATCAAGAGGTGAAGTCTAATTCTCTTCCTCTTGAACATGACCTGGCCATAGTGGTTTGCTTCTGAAAAATAAAATGTAAAGAAAATGATGCTTTGTGATTACCAAAGCCACATCTTAATAGTTGACACAGTGTTGGCCTGGCTTTCTGTCTTTTCTGGGAGGCTCACTCTTGAAACGCTACTCAGGCCACACATAAGGACACCTTCCCGTTCACTCCCAACTCCAGTCTCTATCTGACTGCAACCACCTAAGACCCTGAGAGAAAACCAGCTAGCTGAGTCCATTCAACCCCTTGACCTATGAAAACTAATATCAATAAATAATTGTTGCTGTTTTAATGCCTCTATGTTTTGATTAGTTTTTTAGGCAGCTGTAGACAATCATAATGAGAAGCCAAAAGAACCTGGAAAAAGTTCTTGAGAGCCAGAGGGCTATGAAAAGTTTATATATAAAGCAAAATAACGCTCTGGGGAATCTGAGATTCTTAGTCAACCAAAGGAAAGATCAAGGAGAAATTTTTAAAATATCTTTAAAAACACAGTAAAGGAGACTAAACCTTCTTGATTTTTAGTGAGGACATGCTAACAGGAAATCAACTTAAATTGCAGCATGACAAATTTGGGATTGATGTAAGCAGTGACTTTTGAGTGGGGAAAAAGTCTTGGGCACCCATGCTTTAGTGAGTTATAGTTTTTCTTGTCCTCTTACTTGGTCAAGTGCCTACCCTCCCTTCGTGTTCACCGTGGTCTCTAAAAACCATGACTACAAAATATAATAAATGCATATTGAAATAAAATGTGTTAATAAATTTAGATAAATATTACTTGCCTTTTAAAGAATTTTAAAAATAATGAAATTATGCCCAAACCTGGTTTTTTAAGAATGTTATCATCTCCTTAAGTAGTATTAATTTTTTTAAAAAAATAACACCTCTGGATTAATTTGTTTGGAGCTATGCAATTTAATTTCCCAAAAGATTCACATAGAAGTTGGTGGACTGGAGTGATATCACTTCTCAGTATTCTCATTACACACCAGGCTATTTTACAATTCCATGGCTTTCAACTTTCTTCAACCTTGAAAGCCTCGTTGTACCTCATGTGCTTGTATACTTATTGCTAAGTATCCGCCACACCCTATCAAAAATCAAATACAGTTTTTTCTCTATATTTGTGAGTTCCACATCCATGGATTCAACCAACCTTGGATCAAAAATACCTGAATAAATCGAATGGATGGTTATGTCTGCACTGACAAGTGCAGACCTTTTTTCTTATTATTCCCTAAACAATATGGTATAACTATTGACATAGTATTTACAGGTTGATAGACATTATATATTATCTAGAGAAGAGTTAAAGTATACAGAAGGATGTGCATAGGTTATATACAAATACTGTGGCATTTTATATAATAGACTTGAGCATCATTTGTTGGGAGCCAGCCATGGAGGCCCACTGAGCGTTAGGGATCAGGAAGGGCCATTGACCCTGAGACCACTAGGATGCGTTTGGGAGCTATTTGACCCCATTTCCTCCCCCTTTCCACTCAGCACTAACCAGAATAAAGCTCCTGTGAGCTCAAACATAAAAACTCTGAGACCAGGACGAACACAAGCTAACTTTAGAAGCTCATTGCTCCCATTCTTCCAAAAACTGCAGTTTTGGCTTTCACACAACTTATAATTCAAACTTGTGTCACATCTAAGAGCCTTAGTATTGGTCACAGGCTTCTGGGTCATGATCTTAGGATTTATTGAAGGTGTAAATTGTAGAATATAGTTTTAGAAGACAGCCATTTTGTTGAAAGAATGTGGCTGGGTTACTTGCAGGTAGCCCACTGTGAACTTTGGACTGGGTCACATTCCAAACATTCTGGGATGGGCCACTTTCATTTGTAAAGTAAATACTTAAGCTTCTGTAGAAGTGTTTAACTTGGCATAAATCAATCAGCTTAGGATGAAAAAGGTTTATAGAATATGTCAGTCATGAATTAGGTTATCCTTTGTTATGAGATTATAAGATTATTATATGAAAAGGGTAAATACTTAAGCTTCTGTAGAAGTGTTTAACTTGGCATAAATCAATCAGTTTAGGATGAAAAAGGTTTATAGAATATGTCAGTCATGAATTAGGTTATCCTTTGTTATGAGATTATAAGATTATTATATGAAAAGGGTTTAAAGGCAATCATTGATTAAGTTTTCATGGATTAAGGTTTCTGGTGGGTGGGAGACGCCCCTCCCACATTTGACTTTGTGTATAAAAGACCCGTTGTAATTCCCAATATCACATCACTTCTGCACTAGACTGGAGTCCAGTCTCTTTCACTCTCTCTCTCTTTCTCTCTTTCTTCTTCCCCCCAATCGCCAACACCATCTCCACCTTTGGGGTATGTTGGGAGGCAGCCTTGGAGGTCCCCATGATTGACAGGGTCCCGGTGGGTCGAAGACTCCAGGCTGCAGGGTGAGTCCGGGAAGCTGAGGCCCTTCTGTCTTCCACCTTTGCTGTCTGATGTGGCTGAAGAAATTCTGTGCCGTCGTGGAAGAAGAAAATGGCATGTTTATATGAAGTACTCACACCTAACCTGAGAATGTCATGGTTCATTTTCCCATTTTCCCACTATGCCGCCTGGCCTTTTCTAACATATGCAAGGGTTAAACTCTGAAGCACATCAAGAATGCTTTCTTTCACTTGGTTATAAGTTACTAGATATTGCTTGAGTGAAAAATGATATAAGTATATTCACTCATTTGATTTAGAATTATGCAGCTTAGTGTTCAGACATAAGGTTTTTTAGAAGCACAAATTTATGGTAAGTTCATTATGAGCTCAATATAAGTTCTAACACTTATCTAGGAGTTATGTAGGTGATTTACAACACTGTCTCACAGACTTAGGATAAAGATTAATCGTTAAGGTTTTTACTTAATTTTATAGTTAAATTTTAAGTAAACGTTTATAGAGTGGGTTTTCACTGAATTCATAATATACTAATTAGATACTTTTATGATAATTAACTAAATACAGAAAGCAACCTTGGGGGCCTGGGAAATGTCATTAAAAGCTTCTTTTGAGTTTGCTTTAGAAATAAACACTGCAGGATAAGAGAAAAGTAATGAAGACACCTGGACAAGAAAGGTGATTACAAAAGCTTTGAAGGTTGCAAAAGCCCCAAAGAGAAGAACTGCTACATGAAGGACCATGCACCTGGGAACTTTCTTGAAGCACTTCAAGGACTGTAATTTGGGACTCTTTTGAAGAAAGTTGCTGGCAGTGCTATTCTTGACATGATAATTGTTTTATCCATGTATTAATCATAATTGGTAAATGTAATATCATACAAGTTTATATCATCAATATTCATATGTATGAGGGTTGACAAAAATTATTAGGCTCTGGTTATGTTTAACAAGGTTTTTACTATGTGTCATTAATTAAGTTTTAGTGCTATAGCTACTTTGAAGATTGTTTTAAGTTCATAAGTTTAAGTTCTCACAATGATAAAATAATTGCAGGGTTAATATCAGCACACTGCCTGATAAAATAATTATCATCAAAGATAATAATAATTGCCCCACTGCCTTTCTTAAGACAAAGAAGTTTTCCAGGAGGTTGCCAAGCATAAGGAAAAACAGCCAAATCACCATTATCCTAAACTTAAAAGCTCATTGGCAATTTGCAACCATAATAATTTTAGTTGTGTTAGTTTTATTTCATTATGTTTCATTCACTTTATATGTTTATCCAGAGTAAAGATTAGTGTATGTATTTTCACAGTAAGTGACTTTCATAGTTATTCTTTAAATGCTAGCCACTGTTGTTTGGTCAAGTTAATGGGCTTCATGTTTCTACTATCACTAGGTACAATCTATAGTTTTGTACTAGTGATTTTAAGACTTTTTAAATTAGACTAGTGATGTGGAACCGAAATCAAAGTAAACCTTGTATGCATTATGTTTAGTTTAAGTGAAATTCCTTTTAAGTGTAAAAGGACTCATTAACTGAAAGTAGATACTGTTTTTGGCTTACTCGTTTCTTCTAAAGACCGCTAGATGGTGGTAACTTTTAAAACATATGTACGTGAAGGAATTTTCTTTGTCTTGCCCCTTTTACAAATGCTATAAAAGCTTTCTGTTAACTAATAAAGGGTGTCATCTGTTCAGGAAGCAGGTGTCCGAGTATATTGTTTTCATCTTTCGCTTATCCGTCTCTCCTTCAGGAGATCTCACGACCAGGCAAAGGGGCTGGACCCCTTCAGGGGTACCCTGAACCCGGCTGAACCTGGTCTCCGGCAAGTGGTGCCTGAACGTGGGACCTCAAGGAAAGCTTTCTCTTTCAGGAGCCCTCTGTAGAGACAGGCAAAGCAAGGAAGGGTGAGGAGTTTAAGAGCCATGATAGGATCATGGGCCAGAGTGAATCTAAATCTAAAAAAAGGAACATGTCTATTAGTATTTTGCACATATTGTCCGATAAAGGAACTGGTTGTCTTGACTCTTGCATTTTGTACGCCTTAGCTTTATGGAATATTATCCGGGATGTTTTTTACCTACAGTATGATTCCTCCAAAATTCCAGCCAAAAATAAAGACACTCCCCCGCTGGCCGTAGCTTCGGCGCCTCCTTTAGATGATGAATTTTTCCCCAAGGAGGAAATGGAGGAAGTGATTGGGTATCATAAGCAAAAAAATCTTGCTAATGTTGCCAAGGCACCTCCTCCCATACCCTTTACAAGAAATAAGGTGAAAACACCAAAATTCACACCTGGGTATGTGTCTCCGGCTAATGTAGGTATGCAGGGAGTCAGAAAAAAGGCAGAAGAAGAGGAAGATTTTATCTTGTCTTCTTGCTTTCCAGTAATTTATATGGAAGAAGGCACAGTAAATGAGGTACCTCACTGGGAGCCACTACCATATAAATTAATTTAAAGAGGCTTGTACTCAGTATGGTCCTACAGCTCCTTATACTATTACTATTATGGAACAATTTGCCACTTGGTGGATGACACCACAAGATTGGCGACAACTTGCTCAAAGCTGTTTGTCAGGAGGAGGCTATTTACTATGGGAAACTGAATTTGAAGATCAGGTAAAGATTAGGAAGGCTGCTAACCAGCAGGGGAATTCAAATCAGTTTCATATTTCTAGCAATATGCTGTTAGGAAGAGGATAATATGAGTCAGTTGACAGTCAACTAATCTTACCCAAGGAAGTTTTACTCCAGGTAAATTCTTGTGCAAGTGAGGCTTGGAAGAAGTTAGCTATTAATTCTACTCAGACTGCCTCACTATCTGATTGTAAGCAGAAA
>NW_007147389.1:0-800 GCF_000164805.1 Carlito syrichta | reverse complement strand
CATTTCAAGGTAAAACACAGTCAAATAATATTTAAATTATCTTCTTAATATGATTTTACAGTTATATATTAAAAATTAAAATAATTGGAGCACATGGCAGAGACAATTCTGTAATGACAAAGAAAGAAACTACATGGACCCTCTCTTGGTGAAATAACTCTAACTGCTAAAAGAAATAAATTTTAGAAATTAAAGTCTCTGGAAATTATTTTTAGGACATATAGCAACTTGAAAGTTATTTGTTCAAAAAATCTACTAAATCTGCATAAGAATATTGGAAGATTGTGACATTTGAGCAACAATTTTCTTTGCCCTCTCCTAAAACCCTACTCAGCACAGTATAACACAAATGCCACCAAGAATACAGGGCTAGAGTGTCTGCTCAGGAGAGAAGGTCAACAACATTTCTTATCACCTCTAGCTCCATGGTGCCATGACTGAAACGTCTAAGACTCCTTTTCTCAGTACACAGTAGAATAAAATTATAAGTTGATAGCATAGTGATCTGTATACAGATCACTCTATCTTCTGAATATGGAAGTAAAAATCCTCAGTAGAATACTAGCAAGTTAAATACAATAGCATTTAAAAAGATCCATACGCGATGGTGAAATGGGATTTATCACAGGTATGTAAGGTGGTTCAACATAAGAAAATCAATTAATGCAATATACAAGATCAATAGAATAAAAAGAAAATATGATCATCTCAATAGACTCAGAAAAAGCACTTGACATAATTCAATATCCTTTAATGATAAAAAAGTATTGACTAAACTAGCAATAGAAGAAATCTTCCCC
>NW_007147388.1:0-416 GCF_000164805.1 Carlito syrichta | reverse complement strand
GTTTGTTCTTCCTCATGCTTGAAGAAACATCTGGTAGGTGGGGGACACCCCCAGGCACCTGGCTTTGTGTTCACATAGAAGACATGTGAGTCTGACTGTGCAAAATTAGGGGATAAAAACCCTCTGTATTTCTCAAAAAAGGGGCTTCTGCACTAGACAGAGTCCAATCTCCTTCTTTCTCCCCCTTCTCTTTCTCTTTATTTCTCCAGAATAATCGCCGACACTGCCACATCTTTCCAGGTATCCTCAAATCCTGCAGGCGCTGGCACCCAGCAACTGGTACACAAACGTGGGGCCACTGGAAAGGTAAGCTTTTCTCTTGTTTCAGGATGGCTAGGATTTTATCCAGGGTGCTGCAGACCCCTCTATAGAGACAGGCAGAGTAAGTATGGGTAACGATTGAATTTTTGACACCA
>NW_007147387.1:0-19853 GCF_000164805.1 Carlito syrichta | reverse complement strand
AAAATTAATGTTTGTTTGCTGCTTTAATTCAAGATCTGATATTCTTGTGACAACACAAAAGAGCATGCAAAAACAATAATAAATGCCACTCAGCAAGACACTACCACATGTCAACACAAACATGTTTGTGAGACACTGATATACCAAGGCTATGAAACCTTACTGAATGTTTGTGTAGTGCTGTCAACATATGTACTTGGTTGCAAGTTCACTAACTTAATTGTCAGATTCTGTATGGTCATTTATAGCTTATTAGGGACTGAATGTTTGCTTCTCCAAAGAAATCAAGCACTGGAATGCCTCCAATATGATGGCATTAGGAGGTGGTGACTTTGGGGTACAATTCATTCATGAGAGTGGAACTCATGAATAGGATTCCTGCTTTGTAAAAAAAAAAAAAAAAAACCTTGTCTGCTCTTTCTGCCATTTAGCTGCAGTCTGCAACCCAGAAGAGGACAAGGGAGAACCAACCATGCTGGCACTCTGATCTAAGACTTCCTGCCTCTAGAGCTGTGCACAAATGTATTTCTGTTGTTTATAAGCTGTCAGGCTATGGTACTTGGTTAAAATCACACAAACACACTAAGACACAGTTCATGGGTTGTTACTCCTTGTCGGAACTTGTAAGAAGCTTCAGATGAATTTAAGCAATTGATGGTTATTTTCCCTTTTTATATAAGAAAACAACAAATATTTTATCCGATCTACTCTACTCATCACTTAAGAATGAATAATATATAATTCATCTGCCTTTCTAACTAACAACGTCACATTCTAATGCCTAATTGAGGATTATACAAAAATAAATTTTTCATTTGCTTAGCAGAATGCAATTTTAGGAAAATTCACTACAGATTATTAATAGGTACATCATAAAGTATCTATTAAGTTGCCATTATTAACTTGAGTGACTTTGTTGACATATCACACAGATAATAGCCATGATATATTTTTAACAAATGTACAGAAAATAGAACATGACCATAAGCATTAGCTTTTCATTTAGGTACTTGTCGATGTTACTGCTTTGGCCACTCATATTTTATTTTCTTGTAGTGCCAAGAGATATTGAATAAGTGGTTCAGATATTATTAATAATTCAGATTTTTTGTTCAATTAATCAACATATCTAAATATATACAGCTGAGTATAAGTAAGTAAAGGATGAATGCATAATATTTTGTGATGTGTTAAGGTAACAATTTAGTTATTTGGTATGTACTTGATTAAATATATGGCTAATACACACAATGTGTTGTACTTGATCATGGACAGTCCTCTAAGGCAGCCCAATTTACTAATTCAGAGCACACTTACTGGGCCTTTAAAGATGAGTCAGACTCTGTAAATATCTTTATAGCAGTAGCTAAGACCATTCTTTCTCCATTCTATTCTCATTGAAAGCTAAATTTTCAGTGACCCACTGATACAGAATTTTCAGATCAGCCTGGCCCTCAAGAGGGCCAGTCAATGGGTCAGCCAGCTGACCCCAGAGAGGATCAACTCAATGGACTGGCAAGCCTATCCCCAGGAGTATTGGCTCTAATGGGCTGGCTAGTAAAGCCCAGAAGGAAAAAGGGACACAGATAGGTGGCTGGAATGTTGATAAATCAGGATTTATTGAGAGAACAGAAAAACTCCCAGTGGGAGGGGACACAAGGGGATTGATGACCTGAATCTGAAACCTAGTACTTAAGACTCAGACTCAGCCAACTGGCTAGCACTAGCTACAAGCTGATTGGTCAGCACTAGCTGTGCTGATTGGTCAGTACTAAGGACCTATAAGCAGAAGGTAGGAACCTAATGATGAACTGATTGGTCGTCACTTGGCAGTGAGCTGATTGGTTGTTTTTCTATCCCAGCAGAGCTTGTAGGGAGTTTGTTTACTAATGTGAATGTGTCAGTCTGAGAGGCCTGCAGGAAATTTGCTACATTATTGCCAAGGGACTCACCCTGTCTGTCCACCTAGCTTTTCTCTGGCTATCTTCTCTCTCACCACTTTGGCTTGTAAACTGACCTTGGTGTCTCTGTCTCACTTCCCGTCATATTTTCTTCCAACAACTCTCTGTGAGGTGACCAAATTTCCTCTTCTTGTTTAGGACTCAGATCAGACATTGACCTAAAGAAAGTATAAATGTTTGGTATAGAAGGGTGATCCATTAGTGACCTCACTGATTGCCAGATGAATTCATATTAAGTAAAGGATAAATAAAATAACAAATGAATGGAAAGGTGTTTATGGAAAGGAAATAAATATTGAAAGTGTTTATTAGAATTACTAAGAGAAAGTAATTATACTCATACAGGAGATCATCTTAGAATAATTTTTTTTACCACTCTTTTTGGTGGAAGTGTTGAGTCTCAGTCTTCTCAGTCTGTCACTCAGGCTGGAGTGCAGTAGCATGATCACAGCTCACCACAGTCTTGACCTCCTGAGGCGATCCCCTCATCCCAAGTAACTGGGACTACAGGAACACACAACTTTGCCCAGCTAATTTTTAAAAATTGTAGAGATGAGCTGGGCTCGGTGGCTCAGCCTGTAATCCCGCACCTTTGGGAGGCTGAGGTGAGTGGATTGCCTGAGCCCGCGGGTTCGAGACCCGCCTGGGCAGCGAGACCTCATCTCTACAATAAATCAAAAAATCAGCCGGGCGTGGTAGCGCATGCCTGTAATTCCAGCTACTTGGAAGGCTGAGGCAGAAGGATCGCCGGAGCCCAGCAGGCGAGGTTGTGGTGACCGGGATCGGCCACTGCACTCCAGTCTGGGGACAGAGTGAGACTCCAACTCAAAAAAAAAATTGTAGAGATGAAGCCTTGCTATATTGCCTAGGCCAGTCTCAAACTCCTGGGCTTAAGCAATTCTCACACCTAGACCTCCAAAAATGCTAAGATTACAGGCATGAGCCAACACATTCAACTTTTTACCACATTTCAAACAGTACTTGTGCTCTGTTTTTTTGTAAAAACATGTTAAACTTGAGTTAATTTATTAAAGTCATCTCAAAAGCAGAACAAAAATATCAGCAAAAGGAGAAAAGCTGAAACAAATGAAAAGTACAAATGATTATTCCAAATATTTTCAGATCTGTTTTATTCATTAATAATGACGTTAAAAAACCTAAATATTTGTTTCAAGAATTGCCCGTCATTAGTGTAATAATCAGCAGAGGAAAGCAAAGGAGACCACTATAATGAGCATAACATGTAATAGATATGTAGCATGGTTGACAGTTCTAAGTGGAACATATCAACCTTTTGATTCCTGGGGAGATACTGGGAATTTTAATTAATTAGTATTTGAATGACATTTAGCAACCTTTGTTAAATTTAGCAAACAATTTTAGCAATATGCTATTATTCCTGCTGAATGAGCATTTCTCAGCTGATGAAGGGTTGCTCTTGCTTTGGCTGGCTCCTGTGCCATTTTATGATCATCTCTCTCTGCTTCTATATGCATGATGTCTAATGTCCTCTCAATACTGGCAACAGTCCACATCTAGTTGGCTCTGATTCTTAATAATATGTTTCATATTAACATAGAATTAAATTTTATTTATTAAATGTGTCTATGTCACAAATAATGCATTTATGTATCTTTAAAATTAAGTGCCCAGATATTAATATGAATAGCATTAGAACATATGGGAAATTGCACCTTTTTTCAGAAAAATGGGTCATGAAAATAGGGGAAAATAAATTTAAAAATGCATAATAAAATCAAAATAAAAACAGGGATATACTGTTGGCATGACAAACTGAATAAATAAGTATTGTGAAGACCTCAGTATTTTTGCTCCCTTCTTGCATCCATTCTATTAACCTGGGCTATTACATTAGCACACAACATTTCCATAGTCTTTGCAGCAGTGGCCCTCAAACTGGAATGCCAGTATCTCTGATAGCACGGAAGATATTCAGGGGAAGAATGTGAATCATTTTAAAAGAATCAGTTGCAGATTCTCACTTTCTTTGTGTACTATAAAACTCTAAAACAGACTATTAAAAGTTTGTACATAAGTGATTCTCCATTTACAAAAGGAAGCTACACATCTTAATGGATTCCAAATGTTCCTGTGCACTCCCCTGGATGAGAAACTCTCTAGGGTGCAAATAATGGAACTTCCTGTAGAAACGAGTCAACATACCATAAGCCCATAAATTCCTAAATTTTCCTTTATTATGCATATTTCTATGAAGGATAACATGTCCTTTTGGAATGTATTACTTACACTTACAGTGAATTCATCTATATAGTGACTAATATAGACTGGATTCTGGTGTATTTTTAATCAATTCTCACTAGAGCAATAGCATATACTGTACAGAGAAATTTATAACTCATTACATTACTATTTAAATTCACTTTAGGTTGAAATGAAATCTGGTTACTTCAGAAACTTATTAATATTTTTTTCCCAGTTTGTAAATTTATACAAAAGTTCTTTATAACATTGTTATTTCCAGGCAGTAGACTTTTACCACCATATAAAAACAGAGATTAAATGTTAGTTGACAGCTCAGTGAAGTTATAGTGTAGTGACTAAAGCTAATAGAGATGCCTGTTTACAGTGAATGAGTATATTTATTGATCAAGTAGACATTTCTTTCACCAATGGCATAGCAGAGTAGAAAATTACCAATATTTTACTGTCTAACAAGTAATAATCACTTTAAGCTGGGCTTGGTGACTCAGCCTGTAATCCCGCGCCTTTGGGAGGCTGAGGTGAGTGGATTGCCTGAGCCCGCAGCTTCGTGACCCGCCTGGGCAGCGAGACCTCATCTCTACAATAAATCAAAAAGTCAGCCGGGCGTGGTAGCACACGCCTGTAATTCTGGCTACTCGGAAGGCTGAGGCGGAAGGATCGCCGGAGCCCAGCGGGTCGAAGCTGCGGTGACCGGGAGTGGTCACTGCACTCCAGTCTGGGCGACAGAGTGAGACTCTAACTCAAAAAAAAAAATAATAAAATAATCACTTTAGCCTCCAAATGATATTATATCTGATCCAATATATCTACTCCTTTTTCCAAATAATATATTCATTTTTTAAATCTCATAGAGATGACATGTATATTACATACATATGTGTATGTGTATATATATTCTATGTAGCTATAACATATTCAATTTGGCTACAAATATAACATGATATTCAAAGCACATTTTCAATAAAGGAAAGTGCACCAATGCCCTCTAAATTGCTTAGTTACATAAGATAAAAATGGACGCCATTTTAATTAGAAATGCAGATTAAAATTCACTTTCATTTTATAGAATAAAATAAATAGTTGTGCATACACTGCAGTTGAGGATGTTAATGTCTCCTTGGCTTTTTTATATGTACACGAAAGCCATACATATTTGGACAAATGTTCCTAAGACACAATTCTGTGTGTCAACTCACCACAACTTAACCACTTAGTGACTACTTGGTCTTGGACAAGTTACATGACTTCTTTATGATTTTGTCTATTCATCAGTGTGTATAATATTCCCTATTTCATAGACATAAGGCAATAAATAAGCTAGTACATGTGATGGCTGTTACAGATAAAACTGGACACTAAGGAGCTAAGGATAGATTTTATTCAGTAACTACTATTGCAATAAAGAAGAGAACCCAGTGTAAACTGAACTCTAATTTGTGCAGAGATGCTGGGCACTTAGAAAGAGATTGAGAAACTAGGGAGAGGGGATGAGGAAAGCTTCAACAGAAACTGGAAATGGAAATGTACAAGTGGAAGGAAGGCTTGGATAATATGATTAAGTCATCTGGGTCTGCTGGCAGTTATTGAATTTAGGCTTCTGTCTTTTCACAGAGACTGGGAGAAGAGACCTGATCATTGGATGATGACTGGAACAGCCAATTCTTTTGGCAGTCTTGAGTTTAAGTTTCCAGGCAGGAACTTGAAGGGGAGGAGCTGTTATCCATGATTGCAGCACTGAGCTGTTAGAAACTATGCTCATGTTAGTTCAAGTCCCATAGTGTGTGTGGGGGGTGAACAAAATTATTTTGGCTGAGAGTCTGCAATTTGTATAGGCCAAAGTTGGAGCTAGTTAAGAAGAGGACTCAGAGGAGCCTGATTAGAGTTTGTCAAGAAACACGTCTTTGTCATATTTTGGTAGCGCAGAATAAGCACTTACAAGGTTGACTTCTACTACATGTATTTTACAGAAGACAAAATCAGAACACATATAGCACAAGGTCACGTGTGTTGCAAGAATATACAACTTGAACTCTAGACAATTTTGAGAAATCTGGAACCTATTTCCCCTTACCTTTGAATAGTAATTCTTCCTGAGTATTATTTTACAAAGCAAAGAAAATAGTGCCTTGGTTACTGATAAATATGTAATGCAGTTAAATTTGAAGGACAAGATTTTGCTTTCTTAGCTGTAAATGTCTTTCCAGAATACATCCCTTGATCTCCCTCTTAACAAACAAGAAAATGCCAATGCTTTGGCCTCCAAATGGAATGAGAAAAGCCTATCTTTTGGTTTCTAGCCCCTCTGTCTAGACACACAAATAGTCATAACTACAATCAGAGAAGGAGAACAATAAAATGATAAAGCAAATGATAATAAACTATATCATAGCAAATGTTCTGAGTTTGCAAAAGTACTGGCTATTGGAGATAATGAAGATAAACTACTTAAAACAAAGTCTGCATTCATCTTCATTTTTCTGTACAGAAGTTAAGCATATGTCACTACCAACAGCAGACTGCAGCTGAACTTCCTAGGAATTTGTAGCACTGTCATCAGTAGACTTTTATTTCTTATTTAATTAATAAAAGAGCTTTAATATGTCTTATTATATATGAGAACAGTGATACAGTAAAGGCATACAAACAAAAGAATCAAAATGTTAAAAACTTAACAAAATTGACATTACATTTAACCTCCGTACACAACTGAGCATTGCTAATATTTTGACATGAATTCTGTTTGATTTAAATATGAATGCATGTATGAAAACACACACACACACACACACTTTTGAAATAATTGTTGTGGTAATTTAATGTCTCAACATTTATTAATCACTCAATTCAAATCCATTTAAGCTGGATTTTTTTTCTGTTTGGACAAGTTCATACATATAATTATATGAAGTCAGTTCTTCATAAGTTCATGGATAGCAATGCCTGCCATTTAAGATCTAAAATTTATTCTTTGCATATATAAGTAGTAAAATTATATATTTGAAAAAAGAGGGGGTAGTCTTCAGAAAAATCATAGCTGGAGAAATCATTACTGAAGTCTCAAAAATTGTCTGAGGCCTGGTACAGATTTTTGATGCACATTGGTTGCTAAAATCTGTAACAAAAGTAACGGACATAATTTTAATTTCTAGGGTATACATATTTTTGAATAAAAGCACAAAGAAGTGGCATAACTAATTCAGTTAAATTTATTTTCTTAAACAGAACAAATCTTCAACATGCTACAAGCAACAAAAGCTCCAATATTATTTATTTTAAGTTCTCTTGCTTTTATATCTTATGTGAATCAGTCATCCCACCAAAACTTTTAGAGATGCTACATTTAGAAGTCTGCATACATCTATTGTCCATATTTAAACAGATAACATAGCTCTCTTTCCTGAATCAGAAGGTGTAGTTGTGACTCAAAGGACAACTTTGTGAAAATATTTATAATCAAGATCCTTATGGTTGCTTCTGAGAGCCTGAAATCACTCCCAAATGGTTATTAAAGAATACAAAATTTTAAAGAAAGATACCTGAAATTAATTTAACATTTTAACTTTGTTTTTGAGCACAAATAATCAATGTTCAAAGAAACATTTATTTAGTTTCCATTTCTTCAACCTTAGTTACCCCTTCCCATATTCTTTCCTTGTTAGTGATTACTCATAATCCCCATTCCTCTATTTTTTTGTCCAGAGATTGTCTGACATTGTTCAATATCCAATGAAAGACTGTAAGGAGAAAAATAGAACAAACCAGAATCTTCTTTAACTCATGGAGGGAAAAGAACATCTAGAAATACTCACTTATTACTACTCTTATGATGTAGAAAATTGAGTGGCAGAAACTACACAGCAAATTGCCAGAAATAAAAGTGAAAACAATCTACAATTTTCTGTGGTTTTATAATCACTTTTCTGAGAAGATAATATATTTTGTATATTTTAATTATGAACACTCAGTTAATAATATTGTCTGTTTTCAGCAAACGTAATGAACACTTTTACAGCTGTCTCCAGGAAAGAATTGCTCTTGAGTTCTTATTTTTAAAATATCTTAGATAGCAAAAATATAACAGAGCTCTATCAGTCATTGTGATATGAAGTTTCACTTCAATTCAATACTGAAAACCACTAGAAAAATTTATATAATAGATAAACTAGCATGACTTCCTTTTGAACAAAAATAAAGTAAATGGCTGCCTCCTTTGTTGATGCCTAGATAATATTTTGAAATTAATTAAGCTTTCTATTATTTAGCAAATTTCAGTTGAGATCCTACTTTGCATTAGCTGTCTTGAAAATGTTTGATGTTGATATTCAGTGAAGATTTGGATACTTTCTTTAACCACAAGGAGTACAAAACTCAGTACCTGTATAGTCTGAGAGAATGCTCTAAAAGGAAAAAAAATACAAATATAAATGTGTTTCATTTTGACTTTTCATCATCTGAGATCATTCTCGAGAAAATAACTTCTAGTCATATATATATATGATCAAAATTCAAAGGAAAGACAATTCATGCCATTACATAATAATAGCCCAAATGTTGAGATGCTAGTGAGACTTCTGGTTAACAGGAAACATGCAAAGAGAAATGGCTTCCACCTAGACTTATGTATAATTGAAGTGCAAGTATCAGACTCATGAGCTGCATTCTCATGTATCCAATCCTTTATTACTTGACATGAGTGCAAATCATTTATATTGATTATTTTATGATTATTTAAAAATATATATTTGCTTTTTCTTATGTAATGCCTTGAGGACAGTGCAGTCTGGAGGACAGTAGAAGCACTTCAAGTTCATACTTTGCTTTCCAATGTTACATTATCTTAGAACCCTTTCCTCTTCCTGAGACTCTTTTCCCTGGTTTGTGCATGCTCTATGAAGACGCATTGTCTTTTAAGGTGTTTACTTTTCTTAATTGGATTCAACTTCTCTTGCTAGTAATCAAACCTTTTTGTTAATGCCAGGTCATTAGGATACCAAATCTTTTGAAATCAAAAGAAGTCCTGAAAAATAGAAAGCAGATTGATTCATAGTGACAAAGGAAACCAAAGTATACTTAGATGAGATGGCTTATAAAAATGTATGCTTTCTGGGGAAAGACTATCAGAAGTGATGGATTTTATAAAAATGTATGCAGCTCTGATGATAATCATCTGGGCATTGTTTAGGAAACCACATTTGTGGAATGCAATGTACTGCAACAATGAGATGGAATCAGTTAATTATTGAAGATGTATACAAAGTGGAAAAATGTTTTATATAGTTTTGTTCACAAGGCAAGTGAATAAATATACATACACTGAATAGGGTCAAGAAGGAAGCTAAAAAAATTGTAGCAGTTGTTAATCTTGTGGGAAGTTGACAAAGAAGCCACTGAGATAATGATATGAGGACTTTAGATTTACATTAGATATTATATATTGCAGGGTATTTTATATTGTGAATATGGTCATATTCTTCTTGAATAATTAAGACTCTTTCCCTAAAGAAAGAAAAAATAGTTTCAATAAACTAAAAATGACTATATTATTTAGTCTAGAGATTTGTCTAGAAGTAAGTTGTTTAACTATTGTTCATTCTGTCGGATCTTTGATTTCTTTACTTGATTTTCATTCTTTTTAAATTAAGAACTTTATTGATATGTGATTGGTATATAAAACATTATATATAATGTTTGTAATTAGAGGGATTTGTACATAGATATAATACATATATGTGTGTGTGCATGTAATCTCCATGAAATCACTATAAACATAAAAGTAACAAATGTTCAAAATACATATACTCATTGTCTTCTAAAATTTCTTCTTGCTCCTTCCTCCTCTATTGTTTTTTGTTTGTTTGTTTGTTTTTGGTAAGAACACTTAGCTGGAGATGTACCCACTTAACAGATTTTTTATGTTTTGAATCCCATTTCGCCTGCTAAGAGCATGGTATTGTACAGAGATCTCTAGAACAGAGGGACTTGAATAATTGATACTTTATACCAGTTAAACAATTTCCCATTTTCCAAAACCTTCACCCCTGGTCACCAACTTTCTATTATCGGTGTTTATGAGTTTATTTCTGATTGCTCATATAAGTCAGGTGATGTAGTATTTGCCCTGTTACTGGCTTATCATAATGCCCTCCTGGTACCTCCATGTTGCATATGGCAGGATTTCCTTCTTTTTCAAGACTGAGTAATAATTGTTGTACACATATACCAGATTTTCTTTATTTTACTTGACTTTTTTCTTTGAATTTGCCAACCCTCAGTCATATGATTGGACTCTGTATTTTCTTGAAAACAGTATTTTTCATGGACTTATAAATGGAGAAGGTGACAAATGAAGGTTAAATACACCTAAGTAATTACTATCCTCCCTCTCCCATTACCAAATAGTACTGGAAACACTGCTTAGTAGTTGTGAGTCTTGGTTATGTCAGGCAGATATGTGTGACAGAAAAGTTGGTGACAGATTTTTTTTCAGTGCCTCATGCTATCTACTTGAGCCACTAAATGATTAAAAAATGAAACATCACATGATTGGTTTCCTTCTCTACTGTATCTGTTGGCTGGAAATATTATATAATGATGTGCATTTGCATATATTTACCCAACTTTGCATTTAGTGAAGTCAGCTGGTAACATGAAATCTTGGTAGAAGCAACTGTATCTCTGAAATCAGCAAACACTGTGCATCAGATCTTTTTCCCCAGAGTCAGTTACTAAACTTTTGCCAGCACCGCACTGACAGTTTCATGAAAATCCCCTCTATATAGTCCTTGATTGTCTTTCCACAGTTCCCAGTGGTAGGCATGGCCATCCAACTCCTTGCCCAACACAGTCTCCTCCTTAGCTACAAACCACTGTTAGCCCTTGTACCACGTGTCACTTTTCAGGAACGCCTATTCTGACACTCATTTGGGTTAAGCCCACTTGTTAAATCTTCTCTTGGCAACAAGAATAAAATGCAAACAATAACTAGAATTCAATCATCATGTGTAAAATCATTTGAATATCTTTCAACAAATTTTGATGAGACTTTCTTTTGGTGTCACACACTGTTCTTGGTGCTGGGAATAATATAGTGAACAAAACAAACACTGCTACTAGAATCATGATTTCATATTAGTGGAGGAGGTAGGAAGATGTCATTATATATGTGTATAAACATATATGTGCATTATATATGTATACATATACATATATACACATACAAGTGGGGACCAAAGAAAACCCAGGATTATGTTTTGGAGGAGGGTCCCTTGTGGTACTGACTTGCCATGCTAAGTATTCTATGAATACATTGAAATCAGTGTACCAGCTAGTGTTGTTGTTAGAGGCTTCATTCAGCTTCACTGAATTTTTTTGGAGATTCTTTCAATGCATTTGCCCATTTCATGATGAGTGATTTACAAGTACACCTCCCCACACCATGCAGCCATTTTAACCCCCAAATGACATAACCTCATGCTACACCCTCCCTATTCATTTAATCTTACCCCAAGATAATTTTTGTATGTTTTCCTAGATGAAAAAACTCCTCTAGGAGAGGCAAATGTTTTATCAATGTGGAAGAATTGAAACAAAAAACAGCAAAAACACTAAAAGACATCAAAATTGATGAGTTCAAAATCTGTTTGGAGCAGTGGAAAAAGTGTCTCAATAGGCATATTAAATCAAACAGAGAGTACTTTGAAGGTGACTGAAGTTTCAATATGTAAGGATAAATACACATTTTTATAAATAAATTCAGTTTTGGGGAGTCCCTAAAATTGTATGTGTGTGTGTGTGTGTGTATGTGTGTGTGTGTGTGTGTGTGTGTGTGTGTGTGTGTGTGTGTAATCTTAGGTGGAATTAAGTGTTCTGAAGAAGATGAAGAAAGTATCCTGACAGAGAGTGATACTACTTTGTGTAAGGATGACAGGGCAGTCTTTTCATGGAATGTGGCATTTAAACAGAACCTTGAAGGAAGTGAGGGCATGAGTCAAGTAAGAGCTCCAGAGGAAGAGTATTCAGTCAGCCATGGATGGAAGCTCTTGAAGTTGGAGACCTGGAGGAAACCAGTGTGCTGGGGGAGCAAGGAACAGGAGAGTGGATGGGAGGCAGGGAGAGGTAAAGAAGGTCTAGTGAATTGTGTGAGCCATGCTAGGGACTTCAAATTCTATTTACTACAGGATGACTGGCATTTGGAGGGGGCTGATCATTAAGCATTATGAACTTCAGGAAAGTGGGTTCACTGTTGGCTTCCCAGTGCATAAAGCCATAGCCAGAATATTGTAGATGCTCAGCAAATATATATGGAAAGCACAAATATACCTATCACATATATGTATGTATTCATGGAAGTTGATAGCGTAGAGTTCACTTCCAGATGATTACCAAATCACCAAGTTCCACTAGTTAATTTTTGTTTACATTTTGTTTTGTTCTGTTTTTAGGAATTCATGAGAATTCACTGGGCTGTGATCTGCTTCAGTGTCCCAGGAGCAATGATAAGAACTCACTAGATCACTTTTGAGAAACCAGCTCTGACTGGAAGGGTTCTAGCCTAAGCCCTCTTCTTAAACACTATGGCAACTTCTCTCAACACATCACAAGTACCAGTACACCAGGATACCATGCAGAACTTTGGCTATAGAGACACCAGTACCTCAGTTTGGTCATCCTTGGAAAGCATGAGGAAAATAAGCCACTGCTGTCATTCTGATCATTTCAAGAATTTTTACACATAGTGTTGCCCTCCTGCTATAGGTACTGGAGAGATATGATGTGCAGAAATGCCCACCCAGCAGGCATGGACTTGTGTTGGGTCTTGGCATCTTGGGCACCCTGGGGATCACAAGGCACACCAACTCTCCATATAGAAAAACAAAAACAGTCTACCAAACACCACGGACTATGAAAGCATTAGCTAGAGAGTATCCACACTTAAAGACATTTTTGTCTCCTTAGCATATTCCTAAATTTGGGTAATATAATTTTGACATTAAGCGCAAAATTGTGAATGTTTTTCCCTTTTGTAAAATAAATAAGATAATGAAAATCAGTTGTATGTTTTCTTTTTATTTACCAAAACCCTAAGTGAAAATTTTCAGTCTTTAGAATTTACTCAATAGTCATATGTGACTTTCTAAATTACTGTTCTGAACCGATTATGTACATTATTCACAGCTTAAAAATAGAATGGAGGAAATGAACACCTTAGTTATTACTTATAGTTCTTTTGAAGTAGTGATCTTGAACAGATAAATGAATTATAAGTAACAAAATTTGTGTAATTGATATATGGTTCCCCTTTGGTATCTGTGGGGGATTGGTTCCAGGATCCCTGTGGTTACCAAAATCTATGGATGCTCAGGTCTCTGATAGAACTTTTCAAGATTACTCGCTATTTGCCTGGTTTTGTGATGCTGTATTTATTGTTCTGGTCACTTGTGTTTGGAATTTTATATTTATACATTGTAGTACTGGCTTCCTCTGCTAGGTAAGTATTTTAGAAACCCATTGGCATCAGTGTACCAGCTAGTGTTGTGAGAGGCTTCACCTTTAGTGGAGGTGACTGGAGTTTAAACTTGCAATGATAAATACACATTTTTTTGTTAATAAATTCAGTTTTTGGGGGTCCCCAAAATTGTGTGTGTGTGTGTGTGTGTGTGTGTGTGTGTGTTAATCTTAGGTGAAATTAAGTGCTGTGAAAAAGATGAAGAAAGTATCCTGACAATGATTGATGCTACTTTGTGTAAGGATGACAGGGCAGTCTTTTCTTGGAATGTGGCATTTAAACAGAACCTTGAAGGAAGTGAGGACAGGAGTCAAGTAAGAACTCCAGATATATATCACTTGAAATGAATTATCAGTGAACATATATAAATATACATATGTTTACAAAATTGTCATTATGTGATACTGAAGGGACTTAGCTTCTAAGTTAAATTAGATGATGTGCTTTTTAACTTTTGATGCTTTTGAATTATTTTTAAATGGGGAAAAGGCAGGGTGATCATAAATAATAATAATAATAGTAACAATAATTTGTTTTTAAAAACATATCAATTAAATACTAATTATAGAGAAATCTACTTTTGACATGTTAAGAAATGATTTTGTCCACTTCTCTGAATCTCTGACACTCTCATCTTATTATCTGCCTCTCTCTCCCTCCCTTCCTCTCTCCCTCCCTCCCTCTCTCCTTCCCTCTCTCCCTCTCTCCCTCTCTCTCTCTCTCTGTCTTACTCTGGTTTCCCCTCTCTCTCCATCTACAAATGGATACACACATACACACATATGCACAAGCACATACAGACACATACACACAAGCACACATTATCTCCCTCAATTTCCCACTATCTCCCCATGCCAATTTTTTATGTTAGGTGAAATTTGGACAGTTTTCATGACAAAAACTTTGAAATGAATTATCAGTAATATATATTTATGCAAATGATATACAGTTCCCCCAGGTATCCATGAGGAATTGGTTCCATGATCCCTGTAGTTACCAAAATCCATGGATGCTCAAGCCCCTAATATAAAGTGGTGCATATAACCTACATACTTATTTCTGTATGCTTCTCATAATCTCTAGATTATTTATAATATCTAGTTCCATGTAAATGCCAAGTATTGGCAATACTATACTGTATTGTTTAAAAAATAATGACAAGAGCAAAATTTTGTATGTGTTCTGTGCAGATGCAATTTTTTTCAAATATTTTAGATGGTGTGTTGAATTTATAGATGGGGATCCTATGAATAAGGTTGTCTGTGTGTTTTTCCATGTATCTACTGGTATTAAGAATAATTAAAAAGACGTGTCTCATTTTATTTACTGTTTAGAGCAAGTTTTTAAAACACATCTACATCATACTTTTATAACAGAATACAATTTTTTCCATTTATTATTATAGCAAATTTTTAACTCATATAATTTTATTAGTCCATAGTTGAGGAAACACTTCAGAAAGTTAGCAACAGAAAACCTTGGATTCAATTGTCATTTTTGACATTTATTTCTTCTGGTCACAAAATACCATGTATTTCTGACTTTGATTAGCATCCTCAAAATAATTTGTTCATAATGGGAATTAATTGAAAAACTGCATCAACCAATGCAAATGCTTTAGCATCAGAAGAAAAGAGTAACAGGTAGTTCCATCAGATGAATTAGATTATTGTATTCTAAAACATAGATTTTAATTCTATTTCTGAAAGCAAATGATTTATGCAAAGGCAAGTAGTCACTATGTAAAACTCTATATGACATGCATAACTACACACCTACATAAAACCAATCAAAATCTCTGTTTTAGTTACAGAATGAGAAAACTCAAGTAAATGTTCAAAAAACATTTCAATTTATTTTTATATAAAACAGCAACTTCAATGTCTTTCTCATATTTTCTAAAGCATACAATTAAATAACTTGAAATAATTTTTGAAATTGCCTTTTAATTTTCATTTTAAAAATAATTTCAAACTAAATATGGCCTTTTTTTCCTCAATACATTTACTCAAGTGTTGAATACACAGAAAGTAATTTCAGAATTACTAATCCATACCACTATGCAAAGCAAATCTAACTAGAGTCCAACATTTGCTTAGTTTTTTGGGGGTGTGGGGAGTATAAAATGTGCACATTTAGTTGCCTCATAGTGTTCTGTCTGTGCGCCTTTACTCTCTCACAACATCCCCATGTGGCAGATAAGAGGAATAGGATATTCCGCCTATTTAGCCGTTGAGAATACTACAAATATTCTATTTTTTTCTTTTTTTTTTGAAGATCAAAACCACATTGAGATACTACCTAGCCCCTGTAAGAATAGCCATTATTAATAAAACAAACAATGACAAATGCTGGTGAGGATGTGGAAAAAAAGGAATGTTTCTACACTGCTGGTGGGAATGCAGACTAGTGCAACCTCTTTGTAAGACAGTGAGGCGATTTCTGAAAAAACTAGAAACTGACCTTCCATATGACCCAGCAATTCCGCTACTGGGAATATACCCAGAGGAACTCAAATCATTCTATGACAAATACCTGCACACGTATGTTTGTTGCAGCTCTATTCACAACAGCAAAAACATGGAACCAACCGTGTTGCCCATCAAAGCTGGATTGGATAAAAAAAATGTGGTACATATACACAATGGAATATTATGCAGCCATAAAGAAGGACAAATATATGGATTTTGAAGCAACTTGGATGGATTTGGAGTCGAGCATACTCAGTGTTTTATCACAGAAACAAAGAACTGAGTTCCATATGTACTCATTCATAAATGGACCTTGAACTATAAGAAAGTGATTGGCAGTAATGAAATACAGTCAAGGGAGGGGGGATGCAATTGGCAGTTGAGGGAGACTGCTAGGGGAGGGAGGGGCATGCATACTTCATCAACAAGGGTGCCTGCGTGATTAATATTTATATACCTAAGCCTGAATTATACCCCACATCTCTCTAAATAAGTAAATATGGTATTAATGAGAGTTAACTAACATTCATTTTTAAAATTCTTTTTAAAGCAATATAATATTGCTATTCCTACATGTATTTTGATTAGCACTTGGTAAACTAAAAACATAGTAATTAATTATTACATTTTGTATAAATGATACAACAGAAATAAAAAAATCATTTTTAAAGATGCTCATTGTGGTATTCATGGTAAATATCATTATGATGATGACAAAGTCTTCAAGGCAATGTTACTCCTATAAATTGGTTTCTGAGAAAACAGGAAGAATCTACTGCATTTTTTAAATGAAAACTGAGAGAAGTTAAAAATTAGAGTTGTAGTTCCCCAAAACAAGACTGAGCTTTGTAGATAATGAATTTAGTTGGAAATTAAATATATATTTTATTTTTTGTCATTTTTAACAAAAGCAGACCATGCTTACTGATGGAGAGTGCACAACGCTAAGCCTTCTTTTCACAGCTTCTTTTTGTTCTTAGCAGTAATGTCTACAGTTACCCTTAAAAATGGGAGATAAGAGAGATACTACAGATTTCCATTTATAAAGTCCCTACATATAAAATTGTATAGAAGTTTATTTCTATGTTTAATATTTCCTTTAGTCATTATATGTGCATGTGTAAATTTTCTATTTTTTCTCTGAAGAGTCTTCTTAGTCATTTTGAAAAATATTATAGTAGTGCTTGCATATACTTGAATAAATATTGTATTTCATACTGAAAATTAAGAGGTTTTTGTTGCCTCGTTCCTAAATTTACTTTTCCACCTTTGAAATTCTATTACATTGCATTGATGTTTGAGAAAGCAATATTCATCTATATTCATCTAAGAAAAATCTATTTTCTTTGTTATTTTTTGCTTCATAGTGAGATTATATAATGAAACGACTGTTATATATGATGAACATAATCTGCTAACACATTTGAACATATTTAAAAAGATAAATTGTTACATGAATGATAATAGAAATCACTTGAATCCATGAAATACAGTTTTTTAAAGTATGAATATTACTGTCACATAACAATTTAATGACAGAGTTTGTAAATAGCATAAAAATATTGTCTTTGCTTTTCTAACATGTTCATGGATGTAATCTCTGCAGATGTGCAAGATGACAACCTTTATTCTTCAACAACAACTAGTTGTTAGTTAACGGCAAAATAATTTTAATTATCTAGAAAAAAGTTTTATTTCAAAAGTGCCCACTTGATCCTAAGATAGAAGAACTGAAAAAAGAGGGGTGATACATTCTGACAACCTTTGAATTAAATATAGCTAGTTTTAAGAGCAACCTCATCCTTCACTTGAGGTTTAACTTTTAGAACTTTCTCCACATGTTGATGCTACAAGTTTGGCTATTGGATACTGCTATGAACAGGGATTGAGATTAGCTTATCTAGCAAAGGATTTGTAGTGGGGTAAGATCAATATCAAGTTCTTGAGTTATGACTTAGGATTTTTTTCTGAGGGGAATAGTTGAGATTACGCCTAGATTGAAAACATTGTCCCCCCCGGGCACAAGGCACAGTATTAGAATGCTGTCATCTCTAAAATATTGTGAATAAAATGATGAGTTTCTAAAATTGAAAAATGTACTTTTCTCTAAAATAAACTCAACTTCAAGTTTAGAAACTTACATTCTAGAACTTTAGAAAGCAAACAAGCATAAAAGAACTAGGTGACAAATCTTAACAGTTCCAGAAATTCTCAGGGGATCCTAGGGACAGAGATTTAATTGGATGTGAGTTAAAGTATTTGTAGTGATTTATCAAAGATGTATCAAATGCACAACTTATATTAAAATTGTGTATTTGTTTGCAATTAATGTGGGACTAATGGAGATTAATTTGCAGGGACTAATCTCCTTGCCATCCCTCGCTGATCTGTTTAGATAGCTTAGGTTTTTCACGTGCTTACAGTATGGAGTGAAACACATTCACTTACCCATTACTCGGACAACTTGTGTATTAGTCTCATCTTTTTTTTTGAGTTGGAGTCTCACTCTGTCACCCAGACTGGAGTGCAGTGGCCGCTCCCGGCCACTGCAGACTCGACCTGCTGAGCTCCAGCAATCCTTCTGCCTCAGCCTTCCCAGTAGCCAGAATTACAGGTGCTACCATGCCTGGCTGATTTTTTTATTATTATTTATTGTAGAAATGATGTCTTGCTGCCCAGGTGGGTCTCAAACCTGCGGGCTCAGGTAATCCACTAACCTTAGCCTCCCAAAGGCACGGGATTACAGGCTGAACCACCAAGCCCGGCTAGTCTCATCTTTTAATATAGTTATTCTATATATTTTTTCTCCAGATATACATAATATGGATGATATTCATATAGTTATATCAGGCAAAGCTTTATGAGTATCTCTGGAGTAGGTAGAATTCTTTAGCTTTCATGTGCTTTCTTTTTTTTTTTTTTGAGTTAGAGCCTCACTCTGTCACCCATACTGGAGTGCAGTGGCTGCTCCCGGCCACCGCAGCCTCAACCTGCTGGGCTCCAGTGATCCTACCACCTCAGCCTTCCAAGTAGCCAGAATTACAGGCATGCACGCTTTCATATACTTTCAAAATATCACTATCAGAATGAAAGTTGGAAAGAGGGAATATTTAAAAAAATAAATTTGGTATTCAATTTACTAAAAATTATTATAATTATACCATAGTTGAAATGTGGTGTATACACACAATGCAATACCATTTGGTTATAAAGAATAACAAAATCCTGGCACTCATGGCCTCATATCTAAGCCTGGAGGGGCATTACATTAAGAGAAATAAGCCATATGGAAGGTCAATTTCTAGTTCTTTCAGAAATTGCCAAACTGTCTTTCAAAGAGGTTGTACTAGTCTGCATTCCCACAGTAGTGTAGAAGTGTTCCCTTTTCTCCACATCCTTGACAGCATCTGCTGTTGTTTGTTTTATTAATGATGGTCATTCTTACAGGGGTTAGGTGGTATCTCAATGTGGTTTTGATTTGCAGTTCTCTGATGATGAGTAGGACTGTACACTTTTCATGTGTTTTTTGGCTGCCTATTTGTCTTCTTTTGAGAAGTGTCTATTCATGTATTTTGCCCACTTATTAAAAGGGGCTGTTTGTTTTTCTCCTTTGGTGCATTTGAGTTCCTTATAGACTCTAGATGTTAGGCTGCTGGGGGCCGAGCCCTTGAA
>NW_007147386.1:0-744 GCF_000164805.1 Carlito syrichta | reverse complement strand
TTTTGTCATGAAAACTGTCCAAATTTCACCTAACATAAAAAATTGGCATGGGGAGATAGTGGGAAATTGAGGGAGATAATGTGTGCTTGTGTGTATGTGTCTGTATGTGCTTGTGCATATGTGTGTATGTGTGTATCCATTTGTAGATGGAGAGAGAGGGGAAACCAGAGTAAGACAGAGAGAGAGAGAGAGGGAGAGAGGGAGAGAGGGAAGGAGAGAGGGAGGGAGGGAGAGAGGAAGGGAGGGAGAGAGAGGCAGATAATAAGATGAGAGTGTCAGAGATTCAGAGAAGTGGACAAAATCATTTCTTAACATGTCAAAAGTAGATTTCTCTATAATTAGTATTTAATTGATATGTTTTTAAAAACAAATTATTGTTACTATTATTATTATTATTTATGATCACCCTGCCTTTTCCCCATTTAAAAATAATTCAAAAGCATCAAAAGTTAAAAAGCACATCATCTAATTTAACTTAGAAGCTAAGTCCCTTCAGTATCACATAATGACAATTTTGTAAACATATGTATATTTATATATGTTCACTGATAATTCATTTCAAGTGATATATATCTGGAGTTCTTACTTGACTCCTGTCCTCACTTCCTTCAAGGTTCTGTTTAAATGCCACATTCCAAGAAAAGACTGCCCTGTCATCCTTACACAAAGTAGCATCAATCATTGTCAGGATACTTTCTTCATCTTTTTCACAGCACTTAATTTCACCTAAGATTACACACACAC
>NW_007147385.1:0-372 GCF_000164805.1 Carlito syrichta | reverse complement strand
CCCCATAATAATCCTTGTCCCCCTCCCCACAGGTACACCTGCTCCAAGGTTCCAGACCAGCCACTCAGACTTCGCTTGTCCCGACTCGCCACCCATCCAAATCCAAATCCAAACAAACATCCTGGATTCAGCGCAGGAAACTTGTAATCCTTGGCCCCTTTCCTTTCTTGGCTTAATTTCCATCTTCCTTACTATATTACTTACTTGGTCAACACCTACAAATTGGCCATCCACAGCAAAAGCTTTGTTGGCTATTGTATACCTCCTCATTATAACTAGCTTCATTCTTATTGTGTCTTTTGTAAAATTCATCCCTTACAGCACTATGTTTACCAGCCTAACCCTCCTTCCCCTATTAATTTTAACCCACCT
>NW_007147384.1:15885-44620 GCF_000164805.1 Carlito syrichta | reverse complement strand
TCAGATGTGACTTCATCTTTGTGTTTCTGATTATGCTTATTTGGTTTTTTCTCGTTTTTCTGGTCAGTCTAGCTAGGGGACCATCATCTTGTTTACCCTTTCGAGACCAGCTTTTTGTTTCATTGATTTTTTGTATTATCTTTTTGTCTTCTATGTCCTGGATTTGGGCTTTTATTTTGGTGATCTGGATTCTTCTGCTGAAATTAGGGTTTTTGTGGTCTTGCTTTTCCAGCTTCTTTAGGTGGCTTGTTAGGTTGTCAATTTCTGTTCCTTCCATTTTCCTCATGTGTGTTTGTAGGGATATAAATTCCCCTCTTATTACAGCTTTTAAGGCATCCCAGAGATTTTGGTAAGATGTTTCTTTATTTTCATTTGTTTCCAGGTATCTTTTGATCTCTATTTTGATGTCATCATTGACCCAGGAGTTATTTAGCATCATGCTGTTTAGTGTCCATGTCTTTGTGGGTTTTGGGGGGACTTTGTTGGTGTCAATGTTTATTTTTATTCCACTGTGGTCTGAGAAGGTGCATGGTAGAATTTCAGTCCTTTTAAATTTGCTTATACTTGATTTGTGTCCAATTATGTGGTCGATCTTTAGAATATGTTCCATGTGGTGATGAGTAGAATGTGTATTCTGTGGTCTTTGGATGGAGTGTTCTATAGGTATCAATTAAGTCCATTTGGCCCAGAGTCTCATTGAGGTTCCGGATCTCCATGCTGATTTTTTGTCCTGATGATCTGTCTAAGGTTGTGAGTGGTGTATTAAAGTCCCCAGTTATTATGGTGTTAGAATCAATGTCTTTCTTTAGTTTTCCTAGAAGTTGCTTTATGAATGTTGGTGCGCCTATGTTGGGTGCATATATGTTTAGGATAGATATTTCTTGTTGATGGAGTGAACCTTTTATCATTATGTAGTGGCCCTCTGTATCTTTTTTAATTTTTGATAGCTTAAATGGTAGTTTGTCTGAAATAGGATCGCGTCTCCTCCCTTCTTTGTGTCCATTCGCCTGAAAATTTGTTCCCCATCCTCCTACTTTGAGTCTGTGTATGTCCTTTCTAGTGAGATGGGTCTCTTGAAGGCAGTATATTGTTGCCTGGTGATATTTTATCCATTTTGTCATTGTATGTCTTTTCAGTGGTGCGTTTAGTCCATTCACATTCAGACTAATTATTGAAATGTGAGAGTTCATCCCTATCATGGAGTTCTTATTGAGTTGTTGTTCTTCCACTTGGTTTTTTCTTTTTTTTTTTTTGTCTTCTTTGCTTTGGGGTTGGTTCGTGTATATTTTATCTTTTCCCTGTACTCTTGTGAAGAACGTTGTCTTTTTTCCTTTTCTTCTGTGTTTAGTACTTTCTTAAGTGTTTCATGTAGAGATGGTTTTGTGGCTGCATAAGTTCTTAGGGATTGGATATCTGGGAAAGATTTTAATTCTCCCTCACTGATGAAGCTTAGCTTGGCTGGGTAGGTTATTCTTGGTTGAAATTGTTTATCCTTTAGGACTTTGAAGATAGGGCTCCAAGCTCTCCTAGCCTGCAGGGTTTCTGCAGATAAATCTGCTGCTATTCTGATTGCTCTTCCATGGTGGGTGATCTGGCCTTTTTCTCCTGCTGCCTTTAGGATTTTTTCTTTTGTGCCTACTTTATTTAGGTGAATTATTATGTGTCTAGGAGTTGGTCTTCTCATTTGTTGTCTTGCGGGGGTTCTCTGAATCTCTTGTGTTTGAATTTTTGTATCACTGATTAGATAAGGGAAATTTTCTTGAATGATCTCGTGGAAAGTTTGTTCCAATGTGGTCTCTGTTTCTCTTTCTGCCTCGGGGAGTCCGATTATTCTTAGGTTGGGCCTCTTGAGGTAGTCACTCATCTCTTGAAGGTTTTGTTCTGTCTTTTTTAGCTTATTTTCTGTGTTTTTAAGAGTTTGGGTTATTTCTATATTTTGGTCCTCAAGCTCTGAGATTCTTTCTTCTGCTTGGGTAATTCTGCTTTCCATGCTTATCAATTTGTTATTTATTTCATTCACAGTATTCTTTATTACTGTTATCTCAGATATCAGCTCCTTCCTAGTTTCTTCTTGTGTCTCCTCAATTCTTTTTAGTCTCTCCATTATTGTTTTGATATCTACATTTGCATTTTGAGACCCTTCATTCTGGGGACTTTTTATTGTTTGTATTCCAAAGTCAATTTTCTCAGTGTCTGCTCTCCCAGGTGTCTGGGAGAGACCCATACTCTTCTTTTGGTTTTTCTTCATTTCTGTAGATTTTTCTCCCTTTACCCCTTTCCCTCCCCCTCTTCAATTCTGTTTTTGAGGGAAGGTGGGGTTGCTTTTATTTCTCTTCTGCAATGACCTGTTCTTCCTTATGAGGGTCTTCTGGTTTTGTTCACTTTTCCCTCTGCTTTACAGTCTGTCTATTCAGCAGTTTGCAGTCTTGGTCCCAGTTCACCTATGCCGTCGCCATCTTGCCCGTCTCCCCACATTTTATGTTTGTAAAGGATGAAGACCTTCCCAGAAGTTATATACCTCTTGTAGCCTCTTAGTGCTTGGGTCTTAGATGTACATCAAACTTCTTGTACTTGAGGCTTGGGTGACACTGTCAACCCAGCAACAGTGACTGCATGTGACTGTATATTTTGGCCCTGTGATCTAAGTAGTGTTTTGAGGGCTACATTTTGGTTTGAAAAATCTGTCATTTGTTAGTGTCCTGACTTTAGCTTTAACATGCGAGCCTAATTTCTATAATATGTGAAATCTAAAACCTACAGCAAATCATATGGCTCCCTTGTGAACATTTGTGTGACTACTGACTTCTTGGGTTGTCTGTCCTCATTAATCATAAACTCTGGGCTTGGCTATTTTGGTCAAAGAATGTTTTCATTCTCCCCAGACTGTAAGGATTAGCCTGGTCCTGAAGGCCAAAAATCAGAATTAAGAATTGGGCAAAAGGCAAAAACCTATGCATGCAGAGCAAGTGTTAAGTAGCATGCTGTTGGTAGAGGTCAAGAACAGGCTTGGTATCCGGGATGGTGGTGGGGGGAAGGTGGGGAGTCACAAGTTAAGAGGGCAAAAAAGTTCCAAATCCAGGCAGACAGGGGAGTCGGGTCCAGGGACCAGGACTCAGAACACTGGGACGGAACTTCCTTCTGGGACGTATCAGAAATCTGGGAGTCCATGGGCATAAACTTGGAAGTCACTTGTAATTATTTGCTTAGAGGTGGGATCAGATTCTTGGTAGGGTTTGCTGACTTAATTAGAAAATAGCTCTGAGAATGCTATACTTCCTTCCAATTAACCATCTAAGGAAAAAAGTGTGTGGTGAGACTCATAATACTTCTGCCCAAAACACCAGTTAATTCATTCCCTTGAACATTTATTGGGGAAAACAATTTCATTCTTTGGAGATAGATAAAGGGCAGTTATGATTATAATTTCCCATGTTACAGCTTTAGAAACCAAGGGATCAAAAATTCATATCTTTTCGTATCTCACTATCAGAGATGAGTCGCAACCCCCTAATAATGAAGTCTTGTTTTATTTTCTCCATTCTCTTTCTATGTAGGTAAAAGCAGAATAGCACCGATCTTTTTGATTGGACAAGGGTCAAGAGGTTATGGTGGAGAATAATAATGGGTAAGTAGCATTACTCTGTAGTGACTAAATATCAGTTTCTTCACAGGCAGGTTGGGTGACCACAGAGGAAATGCTCTGTAAGCCATAGCCAGGTCACTGAGTCATCTAGTGACAGGCTACTATTAGAGTAAATCACACAGTGATGAAAGGACACCCAAAAAAGAAGTCCTGACCTTCTTTATAAACCTTTTTATTTTTTTAGCTTAGGCTCATTTTATTTTTAGGAGGTATAATTGTTCTTCTTGATCCAATCAACTAGGAGTTTCTTTTCTTACATTTTTTGGCAAGACTTGAATATAATGACCTTATCCTAGGAGACTTCCTGATTATCTTTGAAATAGAGGGAGAAGGGAACATAAGACAATTTTTTAAAAAGCCATGGTTGGAAAAAATCTTTCAGAGGTTATTTAATTTAACTCTACTGAGCCTATACTATTTCAGGAAACTGAATTCCTTTTCTTAAACATTCTTAGAAAAACACTTATAACCATCCTAGACACTTAGGCAAGGACTTAAGAATTGGGTTTTAGCTAAAGTCACTGTGGTATTTCTTGCTTCTAGAAAGGATTAAACTCAATGATGACCTTCTGAACCCTTTTGGCTATGAATAATTCAGTTGGGAAATTAGTTCTTAAAGGAGGAGTCTACAGGTTGTACTGCTTAAGCTCTACTCAAAGGTTTCATTGGAGCTCATTTTAATATTAATAGTACACTTTTAAAAGTAGTACTAGGTACAAAGATCCTAAGGCAGAAAAAAAAGATGGAAAATAAAGACAGTATTAGGGCATTCACACAACTGTGAAACAAAGAATTCTGGTACACTAATAGACCATCTTGCTTTTAGGACAAAGATGATGCTTCTTCCTCAGGTAAAGATTTATCTGGATAGTGGTTTCTGCAGATAGAAAATAAGTTTCAGTAGAGCCCTCAGTCTTTCGTCTGCTCCACATGAGTGGAATCTAGGATGTAAAGCCGGTAGTGATTCATGAAGCTTGGTGTGTGTGCTCTTGCTTGGAATACATTTTTCTATTTCAGGGAATTTTTCATGAGGAAGGTTTATAACTAATTGATTTTGGAAGAAAAATTAAGTTTCAAAAAGTTTAGAAAATTATTCTTAAAAACGATCAAGTCACAATGGAGTTTTCATCCATTAACTGCCTATATTTGGGAATGGTTTGTGGTTTATGTAGGTTGCAGCTTCCTTCTGCTCTTTCACCTTTTGCATTCCTTCAATATCCTGCCAGAAAGATGACTGGTTGTGGGGGGAGGGGTGTTTCTGGGCAGTGAGAACGTACTTATTGTTTACCTTTTTTTTGAGAGTGCTCTTGCTTTGTCACCCAGGCTGGAATGCAGTGGCATGCACGGCTCACTGCAGCCTTGAACTTCTGGGCTCAGGCAATCCTTCTGCCTCAGCCTCCTGAGTAGCTGGGACTATAGGTGTATGACGCCACTCCCGGGTAATTATTTATTTTTTTTTGTAGAGATGAGGTCTCTCTATGTTGCCCAGGCTGGTCTTGAACTCCTGGGCTCAAGTGACCCTCCCGCTTAGGCCTCCCAAAGTGCTGAGATTACAGGCATGAGCCACTGCGCCTGGCTTCGTTGTTTACTTTTGGCAATCTGTTTCTCAGAGAAGATAATTAGATTTCCTTTGGCTTTGGACTTCCAGAGCAATTGTAACTATCTTTTCCTGACTTGATCAATGGGCTTTTGCTTGACCAGTATCATTTTGTACTTGAATCAGAGCTCAAAAAATAGATTTACTGAAAGGTCTCACTCCTTTGTATCTTAGTTTACATTCTGCATAGCAAATTATCAAAGTTCAAAAAACTCATGATTGTTATTGCCATCATAAAAGAAATAACAATAATAATGATAATATCAGATCAATTTCCCAGTCACTGTTTAAGATGTCACACTTTTATAAGCAAAAGCCAAGGAAGCGACTCTTGTTGTTTAGCAAATGCTCTGTGTCACTGGGTGCTTTGGAATGATGTCAACCTTTGCTATTCCTCATGCAAACCTTATGCCAAACCTCACATACAAGCCTCTTTTCTAGGTTTCTTGGTGTCTGAGCTTACTAGAAATGGCTTTGAAATCCTTCAAGATTCCCTTCCCTTAGTAAAAGTGCCAAAGTCCTATTTCTGCAAAACTAAAGTAAAAACCAAACCAACTCTTTTAAAAAAGAAATTTAAATCCTACTGCTCACAACTAAGAAATGGTTAGTTCTTAGTTTAGCTGTGGATAAAGTTACTTAACAGCTAACCAGCATTAGCAGACATGAATCCATAGATTAACTATGAATGTCAGTGAATTTGTTTCTCACATCAGGCACCTGATACATTAGATTAGATTGTTTGAGAAAGGGAGGTCTCAGATAACACAAGCTGGGAGTCTGGGAAAACATCCTTTTTCCTCCTGATGTCTAATTTGGGTATTGATAGTCAGGTTTATCCAGGGAGGTGGGAACCCTGGGTTTGCCCTCTTTTCCTTCTTGGCTTTAGTCCATTCCTTTGTTTCCCCAGCGGGTTCACAATGGACTTTCCGGCAGAACTACTCTTTCAAAAAGGCTTGGCTCAGAACTCATTATCTTAACTTGATTTCTTTATTCTATTCTGTCCTTGCATTGTCTACGTTACATAACGCTTTGATGCCTACATCCTAATAAGATTTTTCTATTCTCTTTCTCATATCACTGGATTTAGAAGAGATATCCTCTTTGATTCCTTAGTTGCCATTCTTACTCTATCTTACATATTTACCACTTTCTTCCTTATATTTGACTGGCCTCTTCCATAGTGCTACTATATATGGGTGCTTGGTATATATTTGTTAAGATTCTAACAAATAAAATCAGAAAACTGGAATAACATGAGTTGATTACCTGCGAGCTGTTCAGCTCTGAGCCGACAGATGGAAGTAGATACAGGAAGGAGACATGTGAGTATGGTTATTAGAGTCATAGGCTAGTCCATCTGATTTTGCATGGTTTTGAGATTTTGTTCCCCCTTGGCAACTAGATGTTATGTCTATAAGTGTCACACATATTTCTAAAATCAGAAAGTAGTAACTTCATTAATGGTTTTAGAAAATCACATGGTCCGTTTAAAAATCTTCTAAAGCTCAATCACTGACAATATTCAAATAAAAATGTCTTGTTAAAAATCATTTCTCTTTTTTTTTTTTTTTGAGTTGGAGTCTCACTCTGTCACCCAGACTGGAGTGCAGTGGTGGCTCCCGGCCACTGCAGCCTCGACCTGCTGGGCTCTGGCGATCCTTCCGCCTCAGCCTTCCAAGTAGCCAGAACTACAGGCGCGCGCTAAGAAATCATTTCTCTTAAACTTCAGAATAAAATGACTCTACAAAAATGTCAAGAAGGATGATGTTGATGATAATGCAACGTTATACTATATTTATCATCTGATAATTACCCTACAGGTGATTTGGATGTTTAATGAATGCCCTGTGTCTGTGAACTTGGAAGCGCTCTCTAGGTGAAAAAGTTGAAGAGTGGTAAAAAGTTATTTTGTTGAAGGTGGAAGCAAAACTTCACAGAACACTGGGTAAAGAAAAGAGTTGGTAACTCCCAACAAATCAGAATTACTCAGGGAGCCCCTTGCAGCAGCCTATGTTTCTTTGCTTCTTGGAAGAACCCTGGGGGAGTAGTATTTAATCCTTTTGTGTTCACCCTCATCTAAATGCAGAGAGGTAGTGGTAAAGTAATGGCGTTGAAGGCCGTGATGCCCTTAGAATTGGATACCCAATGGGTCATACTCCGTGTTCTGTCCAAATGTGCTTTTCAATGTTCAGAGAGAAAGGTACGGCCCAATTAAAAGAAAAACTGAGGCTTGTGCGGTGGCTCATGCCTATCATCCCAGCACTTTGGGAAGCTGAGGTGAGAGGATTGCCTAAGCTCACGGGCTGAAGACCAGCCTGGGTAACTTGGTGAGATCTCATCTCTATAATAAATCAAAAAATTAACCAGGTGTGGTGGCTCATGCCCCAGCTACTTGGAAGGCTGAGGCAGAAGGATCACTTGAGCCAGCAGGCTGAGGCTGCGGTGGCTGTGAGCATGCCACTGCACTTCAGCCTGGGTGACAGAGTGAGTCTCCTACTCAAAAAAAAAAAAAAAAAGAAAGAAAGAAAAGAAAAACTGTAATATTTTCTGAAAGGGACAAGGTACCAGTGGTACTCAATACCAAAGCTTTCCTTCTCTGCCAAGATCTGGAATATTGTTCTATATCAGTGATATCCATTTCCCTCTCAGCCTATAAACATGTTCAAATTTTCTCCCATCTGAAAAAGAAGTTTTCTCTAGATTGCATTTCTCTAATTTCTCCTTTTAATCGTTACTCAAAAGAATAGTAGTTGCCGGTCTCGGTGGCTCAGCCTGTAATCCCGCGCCTTGGGAGGCCGAGGTGAGTGGATTGCATGAACCTGCGGGTTCAAGACCCGCCTGGGTAACTTGGTGAGACCTCATCTCTACAATAAATCAAAAACTAGCCGGGCATGGTAGTGCGTGCCTGTAGTTCCAGCTACTTGGAAGGCTGAGGCGGAAGGATCGCCGGAGCCCAGCATGTCGAGGCTGTGGTGGCCGGGAGTGACCACTGCACTCCAGTCTGGGTGACAGAGTGAGACTCCAACTCAAAAAAAAAAAAGAATAGTAGTCTACACTTGACACACATAATACGGTGCTTGATATTTTTAGAATATTGAAGAAATACAAGTTGTAAAGGCTCTTGTCTTTACAAAGTTTTTGAAAAGACTTGTTTTGTAAAGGAAAGCATTTTCACCTTGAAAAGTAGGCACTGATAAGCAACAGGGGAGGTCTGAGCTGTGGTGGTTTTAAAACATATCCATTATATTCTTTGACACTCTTTCCATTGAAATATGAGGTTCATCTCCTCTCTACTTGAATCTGGGCTCTGTGCCTACTTGGCCAATCGCATAGTGGAAGCGAATGGTGTCAGTCTCCAGGTCCATGCCTCAAGACCCCAGCAGCCACCATGTTTAAGCCTCTTGAAACCAGCCACCATGTGTGAGGAAGCCCAGGCCACATAGAGTGACCACCCTTAGATGTTCCTGCTGAGGTCCCAGCTGATAGCCAACCTCAACTGCTGTACACGTGAGTAGAGATGACTTCAAATGATACAAGCTCCAGTCATAGAATCTTTCTAACTGAGGCCCCAGACTTTATGGAGTAGAGTCAAGCCCTCCCCCACACCTGTCAGAGTTTCTGTCCCACAGCGTTTGTAAGGTAATAAAATGGTTGTTCTAGGACACATATGTTTTGAGATTGTTTGTTCAGCAATCCTAGATAACTGGAACTGAGCTGGTCTATTCGTTTCTTTCTTTCTTTCTTTTTTTTTTTTGTCAGAGTCTCACTCTGTCGCCCAGACTGGAGTACAGTGGCTACTCCTGGCCACCGCAGCCTCGACCTGCTGGGCTCCAGTGATCCTTCTGCCTCAGCCTCCTGAGTAGCTGGGACTACAGGCATGCGCCACTATACCCAGTTAATTTTTTGATTTATTGTAGAGATGAGGTCTCGTCATGTTGCCCAGGCTGGTCTCGAACCCCTGAGCTCAGGCAATCCTCTTGCCTCTGCTTCCCAAAGTGCTGGGATTACAGGCATGAGCCACTATGCCTAGCTGTTCCTTTCTTAATCAGTTTCTTTATATATATATATATAAGAAAATGTAGTTTATTTAAAAGTAAATTAGAGAGAGAGAAAAAAAAGAGGCGATTCACCTCCCCAAGGTAGGGAAGGGGATTTTAATTTGTTTCTTTTTTCTTTTTTTTTTGAGTTGAAGTCTCACTTTGTCACCCAGACTGGAGTGCAGTGGCCGCTCCTGGTCACCGCAGCCTCGACCTGCTGGGCTCCGGCAATCCTTCCACCTCAGCCTTCCAAGTAGCTGTAACGACAGGCGCGTGCCACCACGCCCAGCACATTTTGATTTATTGTAGAGATGAGGTCTCGCCATGTTGCCCAGGCAGGTCTCGAACCCGTGGGCTCAAGCAATCCACTCACCTCCGTCTCCCAAAGGCACAGGATTACAGGCTGAGCCACCGAGCCCAGCTTGTTTCTTTTCTAATCTCACTTACCTTTAACCCTCGTTGGCAGATATAACTTCTTTAACTGATCTGCAATCTCTCACATATTTTACATATTTGAATCTACCTTACTCTAGGTGATAGTTATAAGTCCAAATGACTGCAGAGGTGTGTAGGACAGAAAACAGAACAATTTTGATCAGTGTAGTATAATAGAGCTTTCTGATGGCAAATTAATCCATGCATTTAGTATGCTGTCTGGCACATGAAATGTGGTTAGAGCAACCAGGACCTGAATTTTAAATTTCTTTTCATTTTTGTTAATTTTAATTTAAAATGCAAAAGCTGCATGTAGCTAGTAGCTACTGCAGACCAGCACAGCTCTAGATAATAGTCACTTGTGTGAAGGATAACATCTTTCTAGTTATATTGTCTCAGCATTTTTCATATCAAAATTTTACTGCATTCTGGTTTTTAAAATAACATTAGTAGTACTGATACATCTTTTAGTCTCATTCCACCTACTTTCACTTCTTTTAGGTATTTCTTTTGGTATTTACCTTCATATGTAAAGAATGTGCTTAAACTATCGTTTTTTTTTTTTTTTTTTTTTTTAGTTAAAGTCTCATTCTGTCGTCCAGGCTGGAGTGCAGTGGCACACTCACAGCCATCCCAGCATCACTGCTGGGCTCTGGCGATCCTTCCGCCTCAGCCTTCCAAGTAGCCGGAACTACAGGCACGTGCTACTATGCCCGGCTAATTTTTGATTTATTGTAGAGATGAGGTCTTGCCAAGTTGCCTGGGCTGGTCTTGAACCTGTGGACTCAGGCAATCTACTCACCTCGGCCTCCCAAAGTGCTGGGATTATAGGCTGAGCCACTGAACTCTGCTGTAAATTGTCATTTTAAAATTTATCCTTCTCAGACATTATCTACTGATTTCGGTTATGATAGATGAAGATTTGGCAAACATTAGAGAACAAAAATAGAAAGATTGTGTCCAGTCTTTTTAGCTTCATAAAATGTGGCACCGTCTCCCACTGTATCAGTTTCCTATTGCTGCTAAAACAAATAACCACAAGTTTAGTGGTTTCAAACAATACAGATGTATTATCTTACAGTTCTGGAGGCCACCAGGGTGACACAGGTCTGACTAGGCTAAAATCAAGGTATTAGCAGGGCCATGTTCCTTTCTGAAAACCTTAGGAGAGAACCTGTTTTTTAGAACATGCCCTCCTCCTCCATTTTTCAAGTCAACCATGTTGCATCTTTTCATCTGTTCTTCTGTAGCCACATCTCTCTCTGACTATGAACTCAGCAGAGAAAGGTGCTCTGCTTAAAAGAACCATGTGATTAGATTGGCCCCACGCAGATAATCCAGGATAATCTCCCCATCTCAAGGCCCTTAACTTAATCATGTCTGCAAAGTCGATTTCACCCTGTCAGGTAACATCTTTGCAGGTTCTAGGGATTAGAATATAGGCATCTTTGGAGGATTATTTTTCTACTTTCCAGATTTACCTTTCTCCTTCTCTATTTTCAGGGTTGATATTAACTAACTTTTTAAAACACCATGCAAGGGGGTATATAAAGTCCTTAAACTGTTCCCTTAAGACAAGTGCACTTCATTGTGCTGTATATATATTGTGCTATGCAGGGCATAACAAAATGTCTGCAGGTCCTGTATGGAGGCTGGTCTCCAGTCTGTGACTATTGCATCAGAAGTACCATAAAGAATTCTGCTTCAGTAATTCCTCACTGATGAGGAATGTGTCTTGTTTCTCATGACTCCTTGAGAGCAGGGACTATTTTCCATTGTGACCTAGTGCCTGGCACATTCTGGGTGTTCAGAAAATGTTTACCACATAACTGAAGGATCTCTTCCTGATATTGGAGAACTCAGATGGAAGCCACCTCCCTGGGTTTAGGGCCCTTAACATGTGTGATCTAGAGCTTTGACTGCTAGGACCAATTCTGACCTCGTAGAGGAGCATTTGACCATGTAGGTCAACATTCTAGGACTATCCCCAAACACTCTTTTTCTGGACTACAGGAGCTGAGAGCTTGTTCTGATGACTAGTTTGGTGTAGTCTCTGACAAGCTTAAGTCTATCTAGTATCCTCTCCATCCAAGCTTGGATATTTGCCTTCTTCCCAGCTATATCATTCTACTCCCAAGGACCAGCATCTACCTCAGAGCCACAGCCTAATGATTGGTGCCCTGCAACCAGCTAACAGTTACCCAATGCTTATTACCGGGAATTCTGAGTATTAGAGGTAGGGCAGAGTACCCTAAGACATCATGTTATCCCTGGATTCTCACTGTGACTTTGTATACTCTCTGAGACATTCCTCTGCCCTTCCTGGAGACTGTTGTCTCTTAGACCAGGTGCTGTCCTGCTACCTGCTGCTGGTGGTCATTACTCAAGTAACTGCCACACCCCAACTGACACAGATCCAGATATGCCCATCCTACTTCTGGGCCAACACTCAAACTGGGGTGCAGCCCTGAACATGGACATCACATAATTCAGTGTATGGGAATAAAGACTGCCAGATAGGACAATGGTAAGGCTACATTGTCTATGCTTGTGCATGATCTGTGGGGTTTTACATCACTGCAGAACAAACAAGACTATGTCTTAGGGAATGGTGAACCTTCTCTAAGGCAGATTTCACATGCTTCCAACAGTTTTATTACTTTGAGATTATTAGAAATGTCTCCCCTTCTGGGAAATTGAAAGGTTCCGGTCTTCCCTCCCACTGACCCCATCCATACTCACCACACTTTTCTCACAGGTTTCTGCATCCAGAGTGGAATGTGAATGGTATTACTCAGAGTGTCACAGGCACCCACGTTCTGCCTGCCATGGAAATCTGTTTTCAGCTTGGACCCTCTCTTGTGTAATTTACTCTTCTTGCCAAAAGAAGCAGAATATAGAATACCCCTTCCGTTGCCCCAATGACAGCAGAGCAGGAACAGGACAACTGAACACAGAGGACAGAGGTCACTACCAGAGGATTCTGATAGAAAGAAACACTCAGATCTGAGGGGGGAGAAGCTGTAACTGGCTGCAGTTAGTGTGGAGCAAAGAAGAAGGGAGAACCTTGGTACAGGTGGACGTTTACCCAGCTGCAGAAAGGTTGGGTGGGAAAAGGAGGACTAGGAAGGAGTTTCCCAGAACCCAGCAAGACAGGGAAGGGAATCTGGGAGGGGACACATCAACATCAGAGCTCCTCCGTGGCTTAATTTATGTAGCTCTCATTCCACAGTGTGGCTTCGTTCATTACCTTGGCTGTCTTAGCAAGAACCAAATTAAAACCCTCCGGGTACTAGTATATATAAATGGTGGAAGGGAAAAGAAGGGGCAGGGCAGCAGGGAATCAGGTCCTTCCTCTGTTCTTAAGGTCTTCATAGCCATCTCTGGCAGTGACGGACTGGCAGGTATCCAGTCTTGGGGCAGTATCCCACCCTAGTGCCAAGAGCAGAAATGCCGCACAAACACTCCTCCTGACAAAAGGCTGACTCCACAAGGGCTCTTTGCGTTTGGACATCTGGAAGTAACATAATGGTTAGGAGCATTGATGCTGGAGCCAGACAGACCCGGTTTCAACTCCTGGCTCCTCTCCCAAGTTGTTTTGTAAACTTGTGAAATTTACTTGCCTTCTCTGTGCCTTGGTTTCTTCATTTATAAAAATGGGCATAATAATAGCACATAGCCAATAGGATTCTTAGGAGAATTAAATGTCTTAGTGCACAATGTGTCATACATAAGCACTTAATACTCATCAACTACTGTTATTTGTGAACATGAAACAGCAAACTCTCCCTTGGACTGGATGGGTAGAGTACTTCAGGATTAATTAGGAGAACCTATGAGACATGTTCTCTCTGATAAGGGAATAACCTTGCTAGGTCTGCATAGCCAATCCCCAGTGGATCCAATCCCCAAGGATCACTATGACTACTCAAAAATACTACTAATATAAGCGCTATGGGTAGACACTCCCCTTTTCTTACTCACATGAAAAATCTATCAAAAGATAGAGGTGAAAGACCTGATTCTTGAATGTTCTATTTTTGTACTTTCTCATTTTAGAAATAATTCCAAACTTACAGAAGAGTTACAAGAATAGTACAAAGAAATCCCACATTCACTTTACCCTATTTCTTTTCTCATTGTGCTTTATTTATTTATTTATTTGAGTTGGATTCTCACTCTGTCACCCAGGCTGGAGTGTAGTAGCACTCTCCCAGCCACTACAGCCTTGACCTACTGGGCTCAGGCGATCCTTCCGCCTCAGCTTTCCAAGTAGCTGGAACTACAGGCACGCACCACCATGCTCGGCTAGATTTTTTTTTTTTTTTTTTTTGAGTTGCAGTCTCACTCTGTTGCCCAGGCTGGAGGACAGTGGCATGCTGCTCATGGCTGCCACAGCCTCTACCTGCTGGGCTCAGTTGATCCTTCCGCCTCAGCCTTCCAAGTAGCTGGAACTACAGGCATGTGCCACCATGCCCAGCTAATTTATTGATTTATTGTAGAGACAAGGTCTCACCAGGTTGCCTAGGCTGGTCTCGAACCTGTGGGCTCAGGCAATTCTCTCACTTCGGCCTTCCAGAGTGCTGGGATTACAGGTGTGAGCAACTGCTCCTAGTCTACCCTAATTCTTAACATTTTGCCACGTTTGCTCTATCACTTCCTATATTATTACTCTCTCTATATTCATGTTACTTTTTCCCTAGCCTTGATATAACACTGTTATCTAGTTTACAGTCCATATTTAAATGTTGCCACTCATCTTTTTTTGTTTGTTTTTGGTTTTTTTTGTTTTGTTTTTTGTTTTGAGTTGGAGTCTCACTCTGTCACCCAGACTGGAGTGCAGTGGCCGCTCCCAGCCATCGCAGCCTCAACCTGCTGGGCTCCGGCGATCCTTCCGCCTCAGCCTTCCGAGTAGCTGGAATTACAGGCATGCGCTGCCACGCCCGGCTGATTTTTTTATTTATTGTAGAGATGAGGTCTTGCTGCCCAGGCGGGTCTCAAACCCACGGGCTCAGGCAATCCACTCACCTCAGCCTCCCAAAGGCGCGGGATTACAGGCTGAGCCACCGAGCCCGGCTATGCCAGCTAATTTTTAAAAATTTCTTATAGAGACAGGGTCTCGCTATGTTGTCTAGTCTCAAACTCCTGACCTCAAGTGATCGTCCCACTTTGGTCTCCAAAGCGCTGGGATTACAAGGTGTGAGCCACCGGTCCCAGTCAATGATAACTATTTTCTGATGTTGTAATCATTCTGACAAGCAGAATAATAACTGGGGAAACCAACAATAGCCGATGAGTCGTTATCCAGTTAAGTGGAAGGATTTTTTAGAACGCCTTACATTTTCAGAAGTTTTTCTGTGTCTCTATTTCCAAGTTTCCTTTTGTGTATACCTCTTGTTCAATTAGTTTGAGAAAAGTAAGCAATTGTAGTGCTGTGGCAAGATGGATTTAAGGAAAGGAGATTTGAGACATTTCCTGATGACGCCCAGGCAGGCCCAGGCTGGGAGCACAAGGACTGACAGAGCCCCATTCTTGAGTGAGCAGGTGTTAAAGTGGATGGGGTGGCAGACGGCAAGCTCTAATCCTGGGACTTACCAAAGCCATTGATGGACCCAAAAACTGGAAGGAGGGGACCCCAAAGATTGGAAGGAAGGTCCTGACCCCCCGTACACCGTCTCCCGTTTCACATCCTGCTTTCTCACTGTGCCACTGGTCCTTGCCTTCTGGTCTTTACACAAGTATGCTGGTACAAACAGATCAGGAGGGAAGGGACTGATGTTTTTTGATATGATCCTCTTATTTTCATGACAAATACATGAGGAATGGTCAGTTGAGTAATCAGGAAGTAGAGGTCAGCAGAAAGTATAATTTTTTTTAAAAAGTTGGCTAGGTAGGGTGGCTCACACCTATAATCCCAGCACTTTGGGAGGTAGAAGCAAGAGGTTGGAGACCAGCCTGGGCAACTTGGTGAGACCTGTGTCTACGGTAAATAAAAAAATTAGCCAGGGGTGGTGGCATGTGCCTGTAGTTCCAGCTGAGGCAGAAGGATCACCTGAGCCCAGCAGGTCAAGGCTGCAGTAGGCATGATGTGCCACTGCACTACAGCCTGGGCAACAGAGTGAGACCCTGACACACACACACACACACACACCCCAAGATTAGCATTCAGAATTTCCTTTTCAAAGAGACTTTCCTTACCTTTTTTATGCCTTTTATATATCATATCAGGATTTGTCACTTCTCTGTCAATGGGATAAGAACAAAAAAATTAATTAATTAAAAAATAAGAAAAGGACTTGCTACCTTGGTGTGGGTAGCTGTCCTTTCAGACAGATCTCTCTGATGAGGGTACTAATAATAATTATATTATAAGTAGACCTGAAATGAAATGCTGCTATTTTAATTACTCAAACTAGCTCAAAGGATAATCAAGAGTTGACTGAGGCCGGGCTCGGTGGCTCAGCCTGTAATCCCAGCACTTTGGGAGGCTGAAGCGAGTAGATTGCTTGAACCTGTGGGTTCTAGACCAGCCCAGGTAACTTGGTGAGACCTTGGCCCTACAATAAATCAAAAATTAGCCAGGCGTGGTAGTGCAAGCCTATAGTTCTGGCTACTTGGAAGGCTGAAGCAGAAGGATTGCCTGAGCCCAGCAAGCAGTTCAATGCTGGGGTGGCCGTGAACGTGTGTACCACTGCACTCCAGTCTGGGTGACAGAGTGAGACTCCAACTCAAAAAAAAAAAAAAAAAAAGAGTTGACTGAATAATATTCTATAATGAATGAGCCAATCAAAAAAGATAGTGAAACAATGTATATTTGTCTTTTGAATCAAACATTTATTTATTATTGTTATTATTTGATAATAAAATATATATATTGCTGTTGTTTCTGGAAAAGAACTAGAGACTGTGCTGGAGCGAAGGGATGGTTCTGGCTCTTTAAGTGCTGAATCTTAATCATTTATATGCCGTAGTAATGCATTCTGCAGATGGCACTTTCAGAGGAAAAAAGATAAATAGTAGTACAGGTTGAGTATCCCTTATCCAAAATGCTTAATAACAAGAGATGCTCGGATTTTAGATTTTTTTTTCCAGATTTTGGAATAATTGCATATATAAAATGAGATATCCTGGGGATGAGATCCAAGTCTAAGTACAAAATTCATTTATGTTTCATATACACTTTATACGTATAGCCTGAAGGTAATTTAATACAGTATTTTGAATAATTTTGTGCATAAAACAAAGTTTTGACTGCATTTTTTAAAGATAGGGTTTCACTCTGTTGTCCAGGCTGGAGTGCAATGGCACAATCATGGCTCACCACAATCTTGACCTCCTGGACTCGGGTGATCTTTCTGCCTCAGTCTCCCAAGCTGCTGGGATTACAGGCACGCACCAACATGCCTGGCTGATTTTTATATTGTGTATATTTATACACAAATATATAATATATACAGAATGCAATACACAATATTATATATATTGTAGGTATGAGGCTTCACTGTGTTGCTGAGGCTGGTCTCAAACTCCTAAACTCAAGCAATGCTCCTGCCTCAACCTCCCCAGGTGCTGTGATTACAAGTGTGAGCCACGGTGCCCAGCCTTGACTACATTTTGACTGTGACTCATCACATGAGGTCAGATATGAAATTTTCTACTTGTGGTCTCATTTTGGTGTTCAACAAGCTTTTGGTTCTGGAGCATTTTGAATTTGGATTTTCAGATTAGAGATATTCAATCTGTATCGTGTTGGTTGAGGGCGAGACAAGGCGTGACTGAGGATCCTGGCAAAGATGAAGAGAAAGTAACAGGATTTATAGAAAACAGTGATGACCAATTAGGGTGCTTTTGTGTGCATGTGAAGCTGACCAAGAAATTGTGGTCAGTCTAGATCCTACTTATTTTTCTTGCTGCAGTTGTCATCTGAGTTGTAATTTCCTGATATAGCCACCAGGTGGCCTTTAATTCCCCCGGGTGCATGAGGGACAAGTCTACCCAGCCAGTTGGCCGGTCTTCGGTGCCAAGGGGTGGGGCATCAGTAATTAATCCTATCCTGGACATTCTTTCTTCTGCCAGTGCTGACCTATTACTGTGCCCATCTGGTCCTCCTTGTTCTCTCGAAATGCCTGCCAGATGGCTAGGCTCTCTTCTGTGAATTTAAACAGCCATCCACCCCAAGCCTAATGAAAGCTTCATTATAAACTGCTTCCGCTCCTCCACATTAATTTCCTACCTTTGAAAATGCCTCCGCATAGACTCTATATAATTGTAACAAGTGTTGCATTCTTTGGTGCTTTGCTTTTAAGTCAATGTAATTTCGCATGTTAGAATTAGTGTAGTCTACACACTTACATTTTAGAAAGAAAGATAATGTTTCATTGCATCTCTCATTTTTGTATTAGTGTAAGTAGCATTGATATGAACATGGGTGTCGTAGACTCAAAGTAGAATTAGAGGATCAAAAAATGATTGTACAATTCTTGCTATACATTCTCAAATTGTTTTCCATTGTCAGCTTTTCCTAAAGCCTGCGAAAGCAAATAGGTTGCTGGCGCTGGTGTCTTGAAATTTGTAAGATGCTTCCATCACCCTCCCCTCATCTTGTACTGCTCACCTCTTTCACTATTTAACTGGTGTGAACTTGCCCCTTTTTCTGTTCAAGTCATGTTTTTCATACTAATTTTTTCAATGTTTAGTTTTCATTAAAATCTATAAGTTGCATTTTTCTAGGGAACTTGCTCCTTCTAAAACAGTAGGGGAGGTGGAAACTTTAATGTATCTGAGCAAACGTGTATCAGTGCTGTTTGGGAAAAGTGCTCACACATCATTCAAATGAGTGAAACCATTTGAAAACTCCAGTTTTATAGGTTTTCATTATGATAGCATAATAGTTCTTGATGTTGCCCGAATCCATGTTTCTTTCACTAGTAAGTCTCAGTCCTCCCAGCAACCCTTACGTATATTTACTTGTCTGAAAACTACTTAACAACTCTGACTGCTCATCAGTGGAAATCTGAGCGTCAACCTTTTCAGCTTTTAAAAGTTCGGTTTTTCATACTAATTTTTAGTTTTCATTAAAATCTGTAAGTTGCATTTTCCTAGGGAATGAGCTGTTTTGAAATTAAATAATTAATTACTTTAAAATAGATTAATAAAAATCCAAAAGGTTCAAGGGAACATAAGTTGGCCAGGCACAGTGACTCATGCCGGTAAACCCAGCACTTTGGGAGGCTGAGGCAGGAGGATCACTTGAGGCCAGGAGTTAGAGACTGGTCTTAGCAACATAGTGAGATCCCAACTCTACAAAAAAATTAAGAAATTGACTAGATGTGGTGGTATGTATATTAATACATAATACCTGTAGTCCCAGATACTCAGGAGGCTGAGGCAGGAGGATGGTTTGAGCTCAGGAGTTCCAGGTTTCAGTGAGCTCTGCTCACACCACTGTACTCTAGCCTGGGTGTCAGAGTGAGATCTTGTCTCTAAAAAAAATTAAAATAAAAAATAAAAGAGAGAGAGAGAGAGAGAGAGAGAGAGAGAGAGAGAAAGAGAGCATGTGCATAAGTGAAAAGTCTCAATCCCCCCACAGCCTCTGCCAAGTCTTCCAGTTTCCTTCCCAGAAGCAACTACCATTCACTGTTTTCAGGTTTTGTTTCATATCGTTTCAGATATATCCAATGGATATAAACTATATGCATACTTATGTATATATTTCTATATATGTGTGTTTTTGTTTTCAAATACTGAGAGTACCATCTTAGTACCTTACCTTTTAAAAAATTTAACAGGCTGGGCGCAGTGGCTCAAGCCTGTAATCCCAGCATTTTGGGAGGCTGAGGTGAGGCGATTGCTTGAGCCTACCGGTTCGAGAACAACCTGGGCATCTTGGAGAGGTCTCATGGCTACAATAAATAAAAAAAAAATTACTTGGGCATGGTAGCATGCACTTGTAGTTCCGGCTACTTGGACGGCAGAGGTGGAAGGATCACCTGAGCCCAGCAGGTTGATGCTGGGGTGGCCGTGAGTGTGCCACTGCATTCCAGCCTGGGTGACGGAGTGAGACTCCAATCCGTCCCCCCAAATAATTAACAATATATGTTGGGAATCTTTTCATACCAAGATGTATGAGCTGTCTCATTGTTTTAACAGCTGAATAGTATTTCATTGTATGGATATACCATAATTATTTAATAGTCTCCTTATGAGGGGCATGAAGGTTCTTTGCAAAATTCTGTTGCTACAAATAGAAGTGCAAAGAATATACTAGTATACACATTTTTGCATCCACGTGTGAGTATGTCTGTAGAATAAATGTTTAGAAGAAAGATTGTTGGGTCAGAGTATCTAAATTTGAAATTTGATAGCAATTGCCATTTCTTCCCATAGAGCTTTTAATTTGCATTTTTAACATTATAAATAAAGTCAGGCAGTTTAAAAATAGACTTTATTTTTTTTAGAGTAGTTTTACGTTTACAACAAAACTAAGCAAAGTACAGAGAATTCCCAAATGTCCCCTGACCCCCCCACACACTAAGCCTCCCACACTATCAATATCCCTCACCAGACTGGTACATTTATTACAATTTTTTTTTTTTTTTTTTGAGTTGGAGTCTCACTCTGTCGCCCAGACTGGAGTGCAGTGGCCGTTCCCGGTCACCGCAGCCTCGACCTGCTGGGCTCCAGCGATCCTTCCGCCTCAGCCTTCCAAGTAGCCGGAATTACAGGCATGCGCTACCACGTCCGGCTGATTTTTTGATTTATTGTAGAGATGAGGTCTCGCTGCCCAGGCGGGTCTCGAACCCGCGGACTCAGGCGATCCACTCACCTCAGCCTCCCAAAGGCGTGGGATTACAGGCTGAGCCACCGAGCCTGGCATATTACAATTTTTTTGTTGTTTTTGAGATGAGATCTCTCAGGCTGGAGTGCAATGGCACGATCAAAGCTCACTGCAGCCTTGGACTCCTGTGATCCTTCCTCCTCAGCCTCCCTAGTAGCTGGGACTACAAGTATGTGCCACCATGCCTGCCTAATTTTTAAATTAAATTAAATTTTTTGTAAAGTTGGGATCTAGTGCCCAGATTGGTCTTGAACTCCTGGCCTCAAGAAATTCTCCCTCCTCAGCCTCCCAAAGTGCTGGGATTACAGGAGTGAGCCGCTGTGCCTGGTCCACTCATAACTGATGAGCCTATGTTGACACATCATTATCACCCAAAGTCTATGGTTTACATTAGGATTCACTTGCAGTGTTGGCACTGAATAGCATTTCACTGTCTGGATGTACCACAGTTTACCCATTCATCTGCAGAAGGACATCTTGGGTGCTTCCAAGTTTTGGAAATTATGAATAAAGCTGCCATAAACATTAATGTACATGTTTTCGTGTGTTTTCAACTCCTTTGGGTAAATACCAAGGAGCATGATTGCTGGATCACGTGGTAAGAGTGTGACTAGTTTTGTAAGAAACTGTCAAACTACCTTCCATGCTAGCTGTAGCATTTTGTATTCCCACCATCAACGAATGAGAGTTCCTGTTGCTTCACATCCCACCAGTATTTGGTGTTGCCAGTGTTCCATATTTTGGCCAATCTAATAGATGTGCAGTGGTATCTTGCTGTTTTAAGGTTAAGCATTTTTTGATATAAGATGTTGTCTATTTTTTCTCTTCTGAGAAATATATGTTCATGTTCATTGTGCTTTGCTGGGTTTAAAAATGGATTTATAGGAGCTCTTTATATATGGAGGAAATTAGCTTTTGGCTATGTGTGTTATCCATATTTTCTGCAGTTTTTCACCTATCTTTTTTCTTTGTTCATTACATTTGCTTGCAGAACTTAAAAATATGTAAAGTTAAGTATGCACAGCTATAACACATACAGATGTTCCTTGACTTACGAGTCACATCTTGATAAATCCATTGTGAACTGAAAATATCGTTAAGTCAAAGATGTATTTTATATACCTAACTGACTGAATATCACAGTTTTGCCTAGCCTACCCTAAATGTGCTCAGAACACTCATATTAGCCTACAGTTAGGCCATATTATCTAACACAGAGCCTATTTGATAATACAGTGTTGAATATCTCCTGTAATTGATTGAATACTGCATGGAAAGTGCAACACCAAGTGGTTGTATGGAGACTCAAAGTACAGTTTCTGCTGAACGTGTATTGCTTTTGCAGCATCATAAAGTCAAAAAAATCATCAGCTGGGGCTCACTTGTACAGACATCTATATGTACACATTACAAGGTTCATGAGCTTATGGTCCTATATTAATACAACATCATGACCTTCTTCCCTGCTATCCTCCATTCTTCACTGTATCTCCCTTCTCTCATGGAAAACCTTGTTCACAAAAGCATCAGTGAATTTGCTCATGGCTTGATCCTGCAATACACACAAAATGGTTTCAGGGCTGCATCACCAATGCCACCACTGACAATAAACCTGCTAAGTAAAGCTAAATATTTCTTTCTAGTTCTTTCTGTCCTTAGACTATTTCCCCCTAGTGGTGTATTGCATGAGAACTTTATTCGAATAAATTCCTTTGTGCGGTTATGGAATCCATTTTTAATGTAATTTAATTTATCAGTCTTTTTAAAAGTGACATCTGGATTTTGGGCATACTTAGGATAGCTTCCTCTACTAAGATCATATAAAACTTTCCTCATGTTTCTTTACATACTTTAAAATTTTTATTTTCAGGCCGGGCTTGGTGGGTCACACCTGTAAAACCAGCATTTTGAAAGGCCGAGATGGGAGGATTGCTTGAGCCCAGGACTTCAAGACCTAGGCAACATAACAAAGGCCTCGTCTCTACAAAAAATAAAATTAAAAAAGGCTGGGTGCAGTGGCTCATACCTGTAATCCCAACTACTTTGAGAGGCAGAGTCGAGAGGATTGCCTGAGCCCAGGAGTTCAAGACCAACCTGGGCAACTTGGCGAGACTTTGTCTCTACAAGGTGTGGTGGCACACACCTGTGGTTCCAGCTGCTTGGAAGGTTGAGGTGGAAGGATAATGAAAGCCCAGCAGGTTGAGGCTGCAGTGGCTAGGAGCATGCTACTGCACTCCAGTATGGGTGACAGAGTGAAACTCTGACTCAAAAAAAAAAAATTAGCTGGGCATGGTGGCGTGCGCCTGTAGTCCTTGCCTCTTAGGAGTCTGAGGCAAGAGGATCAATTGAACCCAGGCGTTAGAGGCTGTAGTGAGCTGTGATCGTGCCACTGCACTCATCCTGGGCAACAGAGTGAGACGCTGACTCCAAAACAAAACAAAACAATAAAATAAAATGTTTATTTTTACATTCAACTGAAGCAAGGAGTACAAAATTAAAATAACTGAGCCGGATGCGGTAACTCACACTTGTAATCTCAGCATTTTGGGAAGTTGAGTGAGAGGATGGCTTGAGCCCTGGAGTTCAAGACCAGCCTGGGCAACTTGGTGAGACCGCGTCTCTACAATAAATAAAAAAAATTAGCCAGGCATGGTGGCGCCCACCTGTAGTTCCAGCTACCTGGAAAGCTGAAGTGGAAGGATCATCCGAGCAGCGGGTCAAGGCTGCAGTGGCCATGACAGAGTGAGACTCTGGCAAAAAGAAAGAAAGAGAGAGAGAGAGAAGGAAGAGGGAGGGAGGAAGGGAGGGGGAGAGAGAGAGAGAAAGAAAGAAAGAAAAAGAAAAAGAAGATGAGTGATAGGGAAAAAGAGAATCTTTAAAAGTCACAAAAAAGCCGGGCTCGGTGGCTCCGCCTGTAATCCTGCGCCTCTGGGAGGCTGAGGTGAGTAGATTGCCTGAGCCCGCGGGTTCGAGACCCGCCTGGGCAGCAAGATCTCATCTCTACAATAAATCAAAAAATCAGCCAGGCGTGGTAGCACATGCCTGTAATTCCGGCTGCTTGGAAGGCTGAGGCGGAAGGATCGCCGGAGCCCAGCAGGTCGAGGCTGCGGTGGCCGGGAGCGGCCACTGCACTCCAGTTTGGGCGACAGAGTGAGACTCCAACTCAAAAAAAAAAAATCACTAAAAACTACCAAAAAAGTACAAAGAAGGCAGGGATCTAGTCTTGGCAGAACCAGGATAGTGAGGACATTAATAGAGCACAGATTCCGGGATGGCAGAGTAGACAAATTCCCACTGCTGGGACGCGGTGTATGAGAAAGGGGCTCTGTCCCAGGAACGGGTCAGAGAGAAGCCAGTGCCCACTAGAGGTGTGAGAGCCCAATAGTTGTGTCGCTTGATGCTCATCTGAGCTCTTCCTGATTCCCCTGCCTGAGCAGACTGGTCTCGGAGCTTGGGGTGATCAGGTCCCCTGGCAGGTGAGTTCAATACCATCATAAAGGAATTCATGATCAGAAATGCTCCAAATACTCCTATTTTCCTCACCAAGGATGCTAGGGGTACCATTTTATTGTCATGAACCAGAAGTGGTCTCATAAACATTTTGTTCTGCTATGTGATTATTGTCAGAAAGAAGGATTTGGGATAAGATACTTCATATTTTAAATTATTGTTTTTATGAATATTTTAAAAATGTAATTATGATAGCTATATAGTAGGTCAGTTGTTACTTAGGCATATTCGTATGTGTTGTGTTAAATTTTTATTGGATCCATTGTGGTGATTCATATCTGTAATCCCAGTGCTTTGGGAGGCTGAGGTGGGAGGATTGCTTAAGGCTAGGAGTTTGAGACTAGGGAACATAGTGAGACTTTGTCTCTAAAAATAATGGTGGCTTATGCTTGTAGTCCTATCTAATCAGAAGGCTAAGGAGGGAGGAGCACTTGAGCCAGGAGTTCAAGATTACAGTGAGCTATAATCATACCACTGTACTCAGCCTGGGTGACAGAATGAGACCCTGACTAAAAAAAAAATTTTTTTTAATTGAAGTGTAACATACATACAAACAACTGCACAAATCATAATTGTGGCCCCATATGGCTACCACCTGATCAAGAAAGAGAACATTACAGTCCCTGGAGCCTTCACTCATGCTCCCTCCTTATTATTCTCTAACCCCACAACAGCGATCATGCTCACAATTTCGCTATTGGTTAGCGTTGCCTGTTTTGAACTTTTTTTTTTTTTTTTTTTGAGTATCATCTCTGTCTCCCAGGCTGGAGTGCAGTGGCATGATCACAGCTCACTGCCGCCTTAACCTTCTGGGCTCAGGTGATCCTTCTGCCTCAGCCTCCCAAGTACCTGGGAATACAGGCAAGAGCCACTATGCCTGAATAATTTTTTGATTTTTTTTGTTGGTAGAGACGAAGTGTCACTATATTGCCCAGGTTGGTCCTGAACTCTTGAGCTCAAGCAACCCTTCCTCCTCGGCCTCCCAAAATGCTGAGTTTACAGGTGTGAGTCAGCGTGCCCGGGCTTGATCTTTATGTAAATAGAATCATGCACTATGTACTATTCTGTGTCTGGAGGCTTTTGTGCAACATTACATTGTGGCATGCAGCAGTACTTGGTCAAGCTCCTTCCTGCATTCACAGTGTTTCTCTCTGATTCTACTATTGCTGAGAATTTAGGTCCTTTCCAGTGTTTGATTATAAATAGTACTGTTATGAGTATTCACGTACATGCTTTTGTGACTATATGTTTGCATTTCCATTGGGCATATATACCTGGGAGTGGAATTGCTCAGTTATTGGGTTTGTACTGGGGGACAATAAAACAAAAAACAAAAAACCTCCAAGAATTTGTTTATAAAAATATGTGTGTTGACCGGGTGCAGTGGCTCACGCCTATAATCTCAGCAATTTGGGAGGCCGAGGTGAGAGGACTGCCTGGGCCCACGGGTTCGAGACCAGCCTCTACAATGAATCAAAAAATTAGCCAGGCATGGTGGCGCGTGCTTGTAGTTCCAGCTACTTGGAAGGCTGAGGTGGGAGGATCACCTGAGTCCGGCAGGTTGAGGCTGTGGTGGCTGTGAGTGTGAGTGACAGAGTGAGACTCCAACTCAAAAAAAAAAATAATAAATATGTGTGTTTATTCTTATATGTTTTAGCTTCAGTCACCTTCAAAGTACTCTCCATTTGATACGATACACCCAAGACACTTTTTCCACTGCTCAAAACAGGTTTTGAACTCATCAATTTCGATGCATTTTTGTGCTTCTGCCTTTTTTTGCTTCACGTTTTCTACATTGGCAAAATGTTTCCCTTTGAAGATTTCTTTCTCATGTGGAGAAATAAACAAAAAAGTTGCTCTGGGCTAGATCAGGTGAATAGGGAGGGTGGGACACAGGGGTCATGGCATTTCTGATCAAAAACTGGGGAGGTGCTCTGTCATGGTGGAAGAACCAGTCACCTGTTTGCCTCAACTCAGGACATTTCTTTTGCAAATTGTGATGCAACCTTCTCAAAACTTCCAGATAAAAACTGGTTGACTGCTTGAGCCAGAGGAAAAAATTCTGAGTGTACTACAAGGGGTCTGCCCTCCAAAAGATAATTCCCATTTTTTGGGGGGGGATTCCCTTTCATGTGTGTTCAGATTTGGAAGAAATTGCCTGAGGTTTTCCAAAGTGGTTGCATACATTTTTCTTCTGATTCGTAATGATAGGGGCTCCGAAAACTATGTTGCTCAAAACTAAGTGTTTTATGGGAAACATTTTAAAAAAACATCCTAGGCCAGAACCATTTTAGCCCTATTCTCTGAGGTTTTGTTCACTTTTTTCATGTGCTGTGAAATTGGTTTGTGGCCGCTGGAGAAGTCTTCATTTAACAGTATGAGTCTGCTCTACTCATTCCTGGCCAGCTGTTGATAAACTGAAGCCTGGATTTAGTATTGGACCTCTTGCTCACCCCACCTCCCCCAAACCACAGGGCTTTGCCTTTTCTCTTTAGGGTTTGTTTTGTCTGTTAAATAAACAAAACAAAACAAAAAGATGAAGCCAGGTCTGGTGGCTCACCCCTGTAATCCCAGCACTTTGGAAGGCAGAGATGAGAGAATTGCCTAAACTCAGGGGTTCAAGACCAGCCTGAGCAACATGGCGAGACCTCGTTTCTATAATAAATAAAAAAATTAGGCAGGCGTGGTGGCACACGCCTGCGGTTACAGCTACCTGGAAGGCTGAGGCGGAAGGATTGCCTGAGCCCAGCAGGTCGAGGCTGCGGTGGCCGTGAGCATGCCACTGCACCCCTGTCTGGGTGCCAGAGTGAGACTCTGCCTCAAAAAAACAAAAACAGGCCGGGCTCAGTGGCTTAGCCTGTAATCCCGCGCCTATGGAGGCTGAGGTGAGTGGATTGCCTGAGCCCACGGGTTCGAGACCCGCCTGGGCAACTTGGCGAGACCTCATCTCTACAATAAATCAAAAACCAGCCGGGCGTGGTAGCGCACACCTGTAATTCCGGCTACTCGGAAGGCTGAGGCGGAAGGATCTCCGGAGTCCAGCAGGTCGAGGCTGCGGTGGCCGGGAGTGGCCACTGCACTCCAGTCTGGGTGACAGAGTGAGACTTCAACTCAAAACAAAAAAACCCAAAAAACAAAAACAGACAAAACAAAACAAAAAGATGAATGACTTTCAACAAAAAGAATACTAGTTATGACAGGAAGCCACCACATCAGCAAAGATGAGGTCCCAACTGCGGGGCCTAGAGCACTTATTAGGATGTCAATTTCATCTTGTTATACTTGGATGGTAGTTAGAGGTCAGCACTGGCCTCCAGACCGTAGGCTAGAAAGGGTCCTTGGAGTGCTGGCGGTGAGGAGTGAGTGTTGGTAGGGGGTTGAGAGGGCTAGTGGGATTTGGGAGTGCTGGTGAGGAGGTAGGAGGGCTGGCGGGAGGTGATGTTGAGGTGGATAAGAAAAGGCCATTTAAAAATAACCCTAGCCGGACTCGGTGGCTTAGTCTGTAATCCCAGCACTTTGGGAGGCTGAGGTGAGTGGATTGCCTGAGACCGTGGGTTCAAGACCGCCCGGGCAACTTGGCGAGACCTCATCTCTACAATAAATTAAAAACTAGCGGGGCGTGGTAGCGTGCGCCTGTAGTTCCAGCTACTCGGAAGGCTGAGGCGGAAGGATCGCCTGAGCCCAGCAGGTGGAGGTTGCGGTGGCCAGGAACGGCCACTGCACTCCAGTCTGGGTGACAGAGAGAGACTCCAACTCAAAAAATAAATAAATAAATAAATAATCCTTAGAATTTATATCGAGGGATTCCTTGTGATTACTAAGTTAGCCTCCAGGCTGTTAAGATTTGAAAGTGCACCTTTTTCCTTTTTTCCCCCACATTGCCCTCAGGATGTGGCCACTCTCCCTTCACCCCTAGCCCAACCTTGCAGGACTAGTTTGGGAGGCCACTCTTATCTTAACAAAACAAAACAAAGCAAAACAAAAAACAAAACAAAACAAAACAACCTTGTTGATGCTGAAGTGAAAGCCATCAAACCACCTAGGCAAAGAGAAACTGCATGTCCCTCCACCAGATTTGGACAGGAAGCGGGCTCTGTTGAAACTCCCTAAAATCCTAAGAATGTACCCAGTTTTTTAAGATAATAATCTCTTTCTGTTATGTTTAATTTAGAATCATGTTTAATGTTAATCATTAGCTGAATCTTGTGAACCAGACTTCGCTGTATGAGTGATAGATTATGACTGGTTGGAGAGTATGCAGCCCTAAATTGTCCAAAATAATTTGTAACTTAAAAGAAAGGCAAGGTGGATGTCAGCACCAGTTTAGGGTTCTCTGGACACTGATTAGGAAAATTCTTAGTAATGGTCACAAGATATGTAGCCATTATTAATCAATAGTTTAGACATTGCCTGCTTTAACTATAAATATAGGATGTGAAACTTGCTCAAACAAACAGTTCCTCAGTGAATTTATAAACCTGTTCTCTGATTCCTCAGTTTCAGAATAAATGCTTGTTTTCTCCCAGCCCTCTCTGTCTCTCGTGCCTGATTGACGGTGAAGGATAGCAGCTGGTTGATTGGACCACAAGAAAACAGTGGATTGCCTGAGTCCACGAGTTCGAGACCCGCCTGGGCAACTTGGCGAGACCTCATCTCTACAATAAATAAAAAATTAG
>NW_007147384.1:12200-15570 GCF_000164805.1 Carlito syrichta | reverse complement strand
CACTCTTTTTTTTTTTTTTTAGTCAGGGTCTCACTCTGTTGCCCAGATGGAGTGCAGTAGCATGATCATGGCTCACCACCACTGCGACTTTCTGGGTTCAGGCGATCCATCTCCCTCAGCCTCAGCCTCTTGAGTAGCTGGGACAGGCACACGCCACCATGCCCAGGTAATTTTTCTATTTTTTGAGACCAGAGGAGGTCTCACTGTGTTGCCTAGGCTGGTCTCGAACTTCTGGGCTCAAGCAATCTTCTCACTTCAGCCTCCCAAAGTTCTGGGATTATAGTCACCATGCCCAGCTAGGATTCTACATTTAAGTGTGCATAAAATATATTTCAATTGTGTGAGCACTACATTGTATTTGGTATGTAGAATGTTTACTTATACTGAAAACCAGTATCTGTTAAAAAAGAGGTTCTAGGTTACCATTGTCTTGCATAATTATGAAGAAGTTTATAAAACAGAGTTATTATTTTTTCCTTGAGTCAGAGTCTTACTCTATTGCTCAGGCTGGAGTGTAGTGACAGCTCACAGTCATCACAGCCTTGAACTGCTGGGCTCAGGCAATCTTTCTGCCTCAGCTTTCCAAGTAACTGGAACTACAGGTACGTGCCACCATGCCTGGATAATTTTTTAAATTTTATTGTAGAGACGAGGTCTTATCAAATTGCCCAGGCTGGTCTTGAACCCCTGGCTTCAGGCAATTCTCTCCCCTCAGCCTTCCACAGTGCGGGATTACAGGCATGAGTCACTGCGCCCAGCTTAAAACAGAATTTTGGTGGGCTCAACTAATAAAGGTAGCCCAGACTTTTGATGATTAAAATTGGATTTCAGTAACTGAATGACTATCCATGAACTTAGCTCCTGAAAGCCTGATTTCTCCTTCTCTGGCTGGTAAAAACTATATGAAGACTCAAAAATTGGCTCCCAAGTACAAGAATTATCCCTTCATTCATTCGTTCAGCAAACTATTTAAAATTTACTGTGGCCCATGTTCTGTGCCTCTAGCTGGGAGGGAAAGATAAACTAAAAGTAAAACACAGATTTATCAAATTTGAATTTTCATATCTAGAAAGAGGTTAGGCCAAGAACACATAGAAAGCTGTAGAACAAAATGTCAGGAGAGGAATAAATCAAGAGGGCTAGGGGTCAGGTGAAAGGGAGCTTCTCCCAGCTTGAGGAATTTGGGAAGAATTGTGGAGGAGGTGATGTTTGAACAGAGCCTGGAAGGATGGGGAGGATATAAACATGTGGAACCGAGGGAAAGGCATTCTTGTCATAACTCAGTGCCAGAAGGAGCTGGGAGTATTCAGCAGTGAAGATCAGATGGATGGGGCAGAAGAGAAAAATAATAATGGTGGAGCCCAAACAGAGCCCAAGCCAAACCCTGAAAAACCGAAACCTTCAAACCAAAAATCAAAATGTCCCAAAGGGGACAAAAGAAGCAGCTTCTTGTTGGTAGCCAGGGGATAACTGGGCATTTGCTCTGGAGGTGCCTGAGACAGTGGATGGGACTAATCTCTGGGCGGATTTGGGGCTGTCTGTGGCTGCTCTTCTGTGGCCTTTGGGTGCACAGTAGGCATCTTCAAGAGATCAGCTTCATATACAAAATGCTGACTACTCCAAGGGAAAGGATCATGTGATCAAAGGTCTGAGAAAGGGCTGCCTGAATTTGTTCAGGGAGTCATGTGCCGCATGCGTGTGAAGGGGAACAGAAAACATCACACGCATGATAGTTTGTGATGAGACCACGTAGGACCTTGATCATGAGGCAAAGTACTTTGGACACTTTTTTTTAAGGCAAAAATATTCCTTTAAAGGCATATCTGATCTGTGCCAGAAAGATCATTCTGGCAGCTTTGTAATAATGAACTCGATCCCCGTGCCTTTGGCTGCTTTAGAAGGTCCTTAAGGCCAAGAATACTCATTGTAGTCACTGTTCATTACCATCATCCTCTTAAGAAGGGCAGAGTCCCTGTTTTGTAGCTTCTCGGTGTCTCTGTTCCTGCTCTCAAGGCCAAGGTGAGAAAGAGGAAGGGGTGAGAAAGTTTCTGGGAGCAGGGAAGGGAACTTGAGCCAGGAAGGGTTTGAGCCCCATCCTGGTTGAGCCAGGAGGCAATAGATTGTGTTTCTGGGATGCAAAGGCAACCTCATAGAGAAAGCAAAAGCATACCCAGGAATCTAATAGATGTATAGCAACTTCAAAGGGTGAACTGAGGTCAGGTACAATGGCTCTTGCCTGTAATCCCAGCACTTTGGGAGGCTAAGGCAAGAGGATTACCTGAGCCCAGGAATTCAAGACCAGCCTGGACAACTTGGCAGGACCTCATCTCTATAATAAATTTTAAAAATTAGCCAGGCATGGTGGCATGTGCCTATGGTTCCAGCTACTTAGAAGGCTGAGGTGGAAGGATTGCCTGAAGCCAGAAGGTTAAGGCTGCAATGTATGTGAGTATGCCACTATACTCCAGCCTGGGCAACAGAGTGAAGCTTCAACTAAAAAAAAACAGTGAACTGAGGTTGAGGCTAGAACATAGGGCCTGCAACAGACATTGGTGGCCTGTAGGGCTGAGATTAGGGCAGATCTACCTACTCAAGTTCTCACTTGAACAGTGTGAGACATCATCTGCAACTTTTTACTAATGCCTGTACAAGGGGAGACCCCCCCAGCCAAAAAACAATGATAATTATCTTTTGGAAGGCGGGCCCCTTGTAGAATACTTGGAATTTGTGCTTCTGGATCAAATAGTCAACTAAAGATTTTATCTGGAAGTTTTGAAAAGGTTGCATCATGATTTGCAGAAGAAACACCCCAAGTTGTGGCAAACAGATGACTGATTCTTCCACTATGACAAAGCACCTGCCCACACTGTGCTGAGTTTTCAGCAGTTTTTGACCAAAACCAGCATAGTCCCTGTGCTCCACCCTCCCTATTCACCTGATCTTGCCGTGAGTGACTTTTTGTTTGTTTGTTTCCCCAGATTAAAAAAAAATCCTCAAAGGGAAATGTTTGCTGTGGAAGAAGTGAAACAAAAATGACAGAAGCACTAAGGCATCAAAACGAATGAGTTCAAAAACTGTTTTGAGCAGTGGAAAAAGTGTCTTGCTAGGTGTGTTGCATCCAATGGAGAGTACTTTGAAGGTGACTGAAGTTTAAACATATAAGAATAAATACACAATTTTTTATAAATAGATTCAATTTTGGGGGGTTCCCCCCCATATGTATGAGTTGTGGCAGAGGCTGTGGTTGTGCACAGAGATTCTGTTCACTCAAGTTTGGGTCCTGATGCAGAGACATGGAAATGACAAAGCAAGAGAGAGAGGCCTGGGCTCGGTGGCTCAGCCTGTAATCCCGCGCTTTGGGAGGCTGAGG
>NW_007147384.1:0-12015 GCF_000164805.1 Carlito syrichta | reverse complement strand
TGGGTGACACAGTGAGACTCCAACTCAAAAAAAAAAAAAAAAGAGAGAGAGAGAAAATATATGTGTATATTTTTGTTTTATGTACTACGTTCATTGTGGGTGAAAGCAAAAAAAGCAGATCAGATCAGATTTGTAGGCACCCAAATATTTACAAATTATCTCTAAGCAAGACCTTTACAAACAGTATCGTTATAACACAGGTGTGACTTCTAAGCATCTTGATGTGTGAAGGAGGAGGGGGTTTGCTACTGATGGGAATCCAATGGGCCACACACAAGGCTCCAAGTAGCATCTTGAGGGCTTTCTGAATTTGGGGCTCAGCTTAGTCCTTAGAGTTTTATGTCCGGGGCCTGGATTTCCTTCATTCACTCTGCTGATAGCAGACTCGTGTGTTCATTAGAATTTCAGCAGAAAAGGCCGGGCCCTGTGGCTCAGCCTGTAATCCCAGCACTTTGGGAGCCCTTGGGTTCAAGACCCGCCTGGGTAACTTGGCAAGACATCGTCTCTACAATTAAAAAAAAAAAAAAAAAAAAAGAATTCCAGCAGAATGATTTGCGACAGGAATTTCCACTTCCAGCAACCAGAATGCCTGTGTCACCAATCCATGCCCTTAGGAGGAGTGCTGCCATCATTGCTAGTGGAAGAGCTCTCGGGTGACTGCATTATTAAATAAAGGGCTCTTTCCTAAGCATACAACTCAGACAAGGAAAGTATCCTGCCTGTGGGGTGTACGTCACCTATGTTCTTGTAAAGCCTGATGAAAAATTCCCTTTTCTCAGTAGAAGATTTTTCTCCAGTGACAGGGCTGTTTGTTCAGTGACCCCAGATACAGGGTCTTGGACAAGGCTAGATGCCTTTGGCCACTTTTGTCTCCCTGCATCCATTTTTTTAATTCCTAGCTCAGCTCCTCTCTGACACATTCTTTCTTTGGATGGCATTAGTATCACTGATTAATGTTGCAATCAGGGGCTATTTCTGTTGGCCTGGCAGATGACTCAGAGTCAAATTTTCCAGAATTTGAGGACTGGATTATTGTGTCTGCTAATACTGTTTATTAGATTAGGACTTTGGGAAGGATTTCAGCTCCTCTGAATTTTTTCCAAGTCAAAGAGCCTGTTATTTATGTTGGGAAAGCAACATGTCCCTCCTCCCTAGCAGCCCTGACGACTCTTCCTGGTAGCCACAAGACAGGTAAGTCATACAGATGAAACCTTCTAGAATCTACAAAACTCCTACGACACACCTTGTATTTCCCTCCATTGATTGCTAATTGTTTCATTCACAAAAAGAGTTGGTGGTGTTGCTACAAAGAGTGGGCTGGGACATTTCCTTGACCATTGCTTCCATTGTGAATCTTTACCTCCCAGTTCTCTGGTCCTGCTTAGGGGCTCCTTATTCACTCCTAACCTTCCAGCACTACACTATGTTGTGTGTGTATGTGCGTGTTTCCTCTAAGAAAATTTTCTCTAATTTCATACTGCAAACCCTTCACAGGCACCGGTGAGTGAGTCTGCCACGTTTGGACGCTGAGGTAAAAGGTCTTGCAAGTGGAAATCCCAGAGGGTGGAAGTAAATACAGCTCAGAGTGAATGAATGCCTTCAGGGTTGTTGGCAGGTTGATACATGGGCGAGGACCAGATAGGATGAGTCATCATCTCCAGAAACGTAATACATGGGTGGAGATGGGAGGTCATGTCACACTGTGCGCACTTGTTTTAGAATTAACATGTTAGTATTGATGATTTAAGCAAGTCACTTACCTCTGATCTTCTGGAAAATAAACAGGGAAAACCCCATGTAATCATGAAGTTGAGGTCAGGGATTAAGGGCCATTGACCCAAAGGAAATAGTGCTAACCTGTCTCCTCGTGGCACGTCACTTGTCAGCTACCAAGCCCCAGGTAGGTCAGGATTACGTAGTAGAAAGGGTAGGATTTGGGATCGAGCAGACCTGGGTTTTAATTACAGTTCCTCCACTTACTTGGTTCAGATCATTTTACCTTTTTGAGTGTTGTTTTTTTCCTCCATAAAATGGAGATATAACAAGTAACTACTTCAGGCTGGGTGTGGTGGCTCTTGCCTGTAATCCCAGCACTTTGGGAGGCCAGTGCAAGAGAATTGCTTGAACCCAGAAGTTCGAGAGCAGCCTAAGCAACATAACGAGACCTCGTCTGTATAAAATAATAATAATAATAATAATAATAATAATAATAATAATAATAACCAGCCATGGTGGCTTGCACCTATAGTCCTAGCTACTCAGGAGGCTGAGGCAGAAGGATTGTCTGAGCCTAGAAGACTGAGGATGCAGTGGACCATTATGGTGCCACTGTACTCCAGCCTGGGTGACAGAGTGAGACCATGACTATAAATAAACAAATAAATAACTACTTTACAGAGTTATTGTGAGAATTTAATAAAATGATATTGTAGGGCTGGATGCGTGGCACATGCCTGTGATCTCAGTACTTTGGGAGACTGAGGCAAGAGGATCACTTGAGCTCAGGAGTTTGAGATCAGCCTGGGCAACATAGTGAGACCTTGTCTCTACACAAAATAAACAATTTAGCTGGGTGCATGAATGCCTGAAGTCCCAGCTACTTGGGAAGCTGAGACTAGAGGACCACTTGAGAGCAGAAGGTCAAAGTTGCAGTGAACTGGGATTTGTGCCACTGCACTTCAACCTGGGCAACAGAGTAAGAACCTGACTCAAAAAAAAAATTGTAGGTGTGCTCAATCAACCACAAGCATTCAATAAATGAAGCCCTCATTATCTGGAAGACTGAACAATGCCATTTTGGTTTTTTGGTCAGCTAGGAGAAAGGAATTTGATAAGCCTTAGGGTTTCATCTTTGGTCCTGGCTATTAGAATCTTGGCTCCTAGAATTTGTTTTTATTTCCATATTGTTGAGGTTAAGTGATAATACTGTAGTTTTTCTGGCTTAGAAAACACGTACTTTTTGTTCTTGTTCCTTTGCAGGTAAGTATAAGATGAAATCTTGCATCTTTTTACCCAGTAAGTAAGGTCTACATTGGTTCTAGTAGATTGTGAACAGTCAGGTGCTGGATACATCTGCTGTGCAGAATCCCACCGGGCATGTGACGGGGGTGACTCCTGGGAAAAAACCTTAGGGATGATGTGACCACTAGAGGCAAAGCCACGAAGGGGCCCATGTGGGATGTGATATTTTAAGAACTGTTGGTTACCATCTGGGACTTCTTTCTGTGCTCCTCACCTTTTTACACAAATAACAACTGGCATCTATAGCTTAGTCTTTTATGACAAAGGACAATGAAATATAGGACAAAGAATATGAATTAAGATTATGGTACATAGCTCTATGATTAGACTATCTAAATATTGCTGATGTTAGTGAAAACGTTGGTTCAGGTACTGCACAAATTACACACTTCTCTTCCACAATTGCCTTCTCATGCTATGACCCCTGGGTTTGAAAGCTTGGTGTCCTTTTGGGCTCTTCTTTCCTTGTTTTCTAAAGGGTGCTGTCTACTGCCAAATCTATCTATACAATGTTTTTATTTTACCCAACCTGCCAGCCTAGGTTGGGTCCTCTTTCTTGGATGCAGCAATGTGGATTTTCCCCAAAGCAGAGCCTGATACAAGGACCTGGGTATAGGGAACAGGAGTGAGGGAGAGGGGAGAGTGAATAGGGAAGGAGGGAAAGTCAATATCTGGGGACATTATTGGGGGGTCCAGATGGCTTTGGGCAATGGAGATGTGATTCCACTGGGATCTTTTAAGAAGGTTAAAGGATGCCTCCCACAATACTCTACCTGAAGGGTAAAAGATAAACATTTATTCAATGCTTCTGTCTTCCATTAGTTTAGGGGGACCCTGAACTTCTGAGCTGTACTTGCCTTGGGCCTGGTGGGCTCTCAAATTGGGACAATCAGCTAAAAGACCACTATCTGTCACCTGAAATCACGGGAGGTGATGCAGGCACCACCAGGGTGTCTGATATACTGGGCAACTGTGATAGCTTCCTAATTATTCCTCCTGTCTCTGTCTTGGCTCCAGTTTATCCTGCATCGAATGTCAGCTTAATCTTCCTGAAGAACAGCTCTTATGTATTCCCGTGGCTGAAAGTCTTCAATATCTCTCTATGATATCCGGGAGAAAAGCCAAACTCCTTAGACTGGCATTCCAGGGCCTGTAGGCTAACTTCAAGCTCTTAAGCCTTGTGAGAAACTTGAGGCCAGTCAAGTCAGCATTATCAACTGCTCCCTGAATGCTCCCAGGCATTTCCGCCTCTTATGCTCGCTCTCCCCTCTCCTGGAGAACTTCCTCCTCCTCTTTTTTATATTTTAAAATCCTATTCATTCCCTAAGGGACAGTGGAAATGTCACCTATAGTAGCTTTCTATTGCTGGGTGACAAATTACTACAAACTTAGTGGCTGCTATAGTTTGAATGTTTATCCCCTCTAAAATCCATGTTGAACTGTAATGGTATTGGGCGGTGAAGCCTAAACCCGCCCTTGTGGGTGGATTTAATGCTTTAATAAAAGGATTTTTGGGAGGGGGCTCTATCTTGGCCTTTCCCTTTCTGCCATGTGAAGGTCTAGCCTTCCTCCTTTCTAGAGGATGCAACATGCAAGATACCATCTTGGAAAAAGAGAATAGCCTCACCAGATGCCAGACCTGTTGGTATCTTGACCTTAGACTTTCCAGCCTCAAAACTGTGAGCCAATATATTTCTGTTTATTTAAAATTACCCAGTCTCAAGTATTCTGTTATTGCAACACAAATGTACCAAGACATTGGCTTAAACCAATAGCCACTTATTACCTCACAGTTCTGGAAGTCAGACATCATATCAGGCTCCGCTCAGGGTCTTACAAGGTAGAAATCAAGGTGTCAGTTTACAAGGACTGTTATCTGGAGGCTCTAGGAAGAACCTGCTTCCAAGCTCATCTGGGTTGTTGGCCAAATTCAGTTCCTTGCAGTTGTAGAAATGAGGTCCCTATCTTCTTGCTGACTTTTGCCTGGGGTTGCTTTCGGTTCTTTTCAGGGTCCTTTTCCACTTCAGCACCAGAGGACCTCTCTCAAGTCAAATCCCTATCATATTGAGTTTCACCACCAACCAGAGAAAACTCTGCTTTTAAAGGGCTCCTGTGATTAGATTGGACCTTCCTGGTTAAGCCCTTCTTTGCCATATAATACAACATTATCATAGGAGTGATATCTCTTTGTATTCACAGATTCTGACTACACTCACAGGGTAAGACATCATACCAGGGTGAGGAGACATTGGGGGTTAGTCTTAGAATTTGCCTATGATACCACCTCTTTCATAAAGGTTTTTCTGACCCCTGAGCTACCTCCTTCCTCTGCACCTCATAGCACTTTATGAAAATGAACTCATTGCGCATGCTTGGGAGTTGCTGGGAGCTAGTCTCAAGGGTAAGAGGCGTCTTTGCTTACCTTCCATTTGTCTTTCCTAGTATTGATTCCTCAAAGTCCCTGAATTACTTTTGTGCCAGAATATATTTTGGTACTGTACTATATTTAAACATAGAGAGACACATAAAGGACAAATCTAAAACAGTTAAAAGAAATGTTCAGAGCATGAAATAAGAGAAGTTCTATGAGAAAGAATACAATTTTTATAAGTGCTTTCCGTGACCACTTTTTGTTATGTTTTCTCGGTGGGTTAAGTATGAAATATCCTTCTTTATTTCTTTAAATTCCGTGATGGTTTTTAAAATTTATTTACTTGTTTTAATTTATCTTAAAGGTGCGGGGTACAATCCAGGAGTAGGTAGATAAGAGGTCATCATAGAGGTAAAGTTTGGGCCTCCTTTTGAACCCTTTGCCCACTTTGCCTGATTTTAAATCAGGTACACTTCTTTTTCTTTTTCTTTTTTTTTTTGAGTTGGAGTCTCACTCTGTCTCCCAGACTGGAGTGCAGTGGCACACTCCCGGCCACCGCAGCCTTAACCTGCTGGGCTCCGGCAATCCTTCCGCCTCAGCCTTCCAAGGAACTGGAACTACAGGCACACGCTGCCACGCCCGGCTGATTTTTTGATTTGCTGTAGAAATGAGGTCTTGCCAAGTTGCCCAGGCGGGTCTCGAACCCTCGGGCTCAGGCAATCCCCTCACCTCAGCCTCCCAACGGTGCGGGATTACAGGCTGAGCCACCGAGTCCAGCTTCAGTTACACTTATTGATGCTATGTGCCTTCTCCCAACCTCCGGCAGTGTCCCACTACTGCCAAACCGTTTCTTATAGTATTATGATAAATGTTCAGGGTTTGCTTATGCATGAGACCATGTGGAACTCAACATTTTGTTTCTGTGATAGATCACTGAGTATGATAGACTCTAAATCCATCCAAGTTGCTGCAGAGTCCACAATTTTTTCCTTCTTTATGGCTGCATAATATTTCATTGTGTATATGTGCCACTTTTTTTTTTTAAATCCAGTCCATTTTCCATAGGCAGCATGGTTGGTTCCATGTTTTTGCAATAAACATGCATGTGCACGTATCTTTTTTATAGAATGATTTGAGTTTCTCTGGGTATATTCCCAGAAGGGGGAATTACTGGGTCCTATGCAAGGTCGATTTTTAGATCCTTTAGGAATTGCCACACTGTTTTCCACAGAGGTTGTACTAGTTTACACTCCCACCAACAGTGTAGGAGCATTCCCTTTTCCCTACGTCCTCTCCAGCATCTGTTGTTTTTTGAGTTATTGATGATGGCCATCCTGACGAGTTAGGTGGTATCTCAGTGTGGTTTAAATTTGCATTTCTTTAATGATTAGTAAGGTTGAGCATTTTTTCATGTATCTGTTAGCTGCTTGTGTTTTTTTTTTTTTTTAAGTAGGAGTCTCACTCCGTCACCCAGGTTGGAGCACAGTGGCACACTCACGACCACCACAGCCTCAACCTGCTGGGCTCAGGCAATCTTTCTGCCTCAGTCTTCCAAGTAACCAGAATAACAGGCACGTGCCATCATGCTCGGCTAATTTTTGATTTATTGTATAGACAAGGTCTTGCCAAGTTTCCCAGGCTGGTCTCATACCCCGGGCTCAGGCAATCCTCTGGCCTCTGCCTCCCAAAGTGCTAGGATTACAGGTGTGAGCCACTGGGCCTGGCTCATGTGTCTTCTTTTGAGAAGTGTCTATTCATATCTTTTGCCCACTTTTTAATAGGGCTGTTCATTTTTTTCCTTTCAGCATGTTTGAGCTCCATTTTTTTTTTTTTGAGTCAGGGTTTCACTGTGTCACCCAGGCTGGAGGGCAGTGGCACAATCAGGGCTCACCATAGCCTCAACCGCCTGGCCTCAGGCAATCCTTTTGTCTCAGTCTCCTGAGTAGCTGGAACTAAAGATGCATGCTCCCATGCCTGGCTAAATTTTTTTTATTTTTGTAGAGAAAAGGTCTTGCTGTGTTGCCTAGACTGGTCTCAAACTGTAAACTCAAGCAATTCTCTTGCCTTGGCCTCTCAGAGTGCTGGGATTATAGGTGTTAGCCACTGCATCCAGCCTAAATTCTGTGATGTTTTGATTCTGGTACTAATTTTCTTTTTATAGGAGGTAGGGTGTATATCTCACAAAGATCGTTTAATTGGAATTTTAAAATTGAATCTAGGAATCTATCTTTTCATTGATGTATTAATGTTTATTATGTTTTTTTAATTAATCATTTATGTTTTTTAGTTTATTATTATGTATTTAGACTTGTCACTACTCTCTAATTTTGTGTTTTATTTTTTTATACTTGTATGGTACTACTTTTAAAAATATATTTCTAAATAAGGCAAAAATTTAGTGCATTTCAACTTCCTTTCAAACTGTACTCCCATACTCAGTCCAATATTAGTATTTGCTTCAATGTGTTTTTAAATGGCAAAACTATTATTACTATTATTATTAACTGACAATGATCAATATGTTTTTATATTTAGATATATAGTCATACATCACCTAATGACAGTGATAACTAGGTGATACGTGTGTGTGTGTGTGTGTGTGTGTGTGTGTGTGTGTGTGTGTGTATGAAATCTGTTTCTTTTTTTTTAGTCGAAGTCTCACTCTGTCAACCAGGATGGAGTGCAGTGGTACAATCATGGTTCACCGCCGTCTCAAACTCGTGGGCTCAGGTGATCCTTTTGCCTCAGCTTCTTGAGTAGCTGGGACTACAAGCATGCACCACCACACCCAGTTAATTATTTTATTTTTTCTAGATTCAGGGTCTCACTATGTTGCCCAGTTTGGTCTCAAATTCCTGGGCTCAAGCAAACCTGTCACCTAAGCCTCCCAGAGTGTTGGGATTACTGCTGTGAGTCACTGTGCCTGACACCTATTTTTATTTACATATATTTAAATATGAAAATACATTACTCCAGGGCCATTACTGAGTAGTCATCATTTCCCCCACTTGATCTGCAATGCCAATATCAAGTGCCACGTTTCAGGTTTCTTTTTTTTTTCTTTTTTGGAGTAGGAGTCTCACTCTGTTGGCCAGGCTGGAGTGCAGTAGCACGCTCACAGCCACCACAGCCTCGACCTGCTGGGTTCAGGCAATCCTTACACCTCAGCCTTCCAACTAGCTGAAACTACAGGCATGTGTCACCATGCTCAGCTAATTTTTTAATTTATTGTAGAGATGAGGTCTCACCAAGTTGCCCAGGCTGATCTTAAACCTGTGGGCTCAGGCAATCCTCTCATCTCTGCCTTCCAAAGTGCTGGGAAGGCTCAATATGCGCTCCATTATAATCTTATGGGATCACCATTGTATTGTAATCCATTGTTGACAGAAACATCATTATATATCACATTACTGTATTATCATCTATTATCAATGTCTCTGTTTGCTCTTATTTTTCACATTCCACCTCTTTCTTATTCATTTCCATCCTTTGGTAATTTTTCAGTGAAAATATTTAAGCTGTAAACTTTCTAAGTCATTGGGTATTTAAAATAGTTTACTTTTTTTCTCAACTTGTTCATTTCTCTTCCCTAACTCCTGCCAACCGCTGATCTTTTTCCTGTATCCACAGTTTTGCCTTTTTCAGAATGTCATATAGTTGGAGTTATATGGTATGTAGTCTTTTCAGATTGGCTTTGTTCTCTTAGTAATATGCATTTTAAAGTTGTAGCTATTTTAAAATATCATTTTGGGTATTTATGTCACTTTGTATTTCCATACATTTTAGAACCAGTTTGTCGGTTTACATGCATACTTGCACATGCATGCGCATGTGCTCAAATACCTGTTAGAATTTTGATTGGGACAATATTGAATATATAGAACAATTTTGGAAAAATTGCTACATTTTAAATATTGAGTCATAATTCTGTCATTTTTTAAATTACATCTTCCTTGATTTCTCTCGATAGTGTATTCTACTTTTCTTTGTAGGGGTGTTGTACATCGTAGAACAATGTTAGTTTTCTGACTCTTCATCAGTTAGCTTGGTAAATTATATCTTACTAGAGATTAGCCAATTTTACCTAAATTTGAAAATTTATTAGAATAAATTTGTTCAAAGCATCCTTTAAATTTTTTTTTTGAGGTGAAGAAAGAAAAGTTTATTTAAAAATAAATTAGAGAAAGAGAAGTGAAAGAACTTAGGCGCCAGTAACAACTCCACACCCGTTAGGGACCAAGAGATTTATTAAAGCGGCGGCTACAGGGAAAAGGAAAAGGGTCTGTAGCCGCGAGGGTTAGGGAGGGAGAGAGCGTGAGAGAGAGAAAGAGGGCTGTATTTATGGGCCAGGCAGGGGCTGGCCAGTGCCATGCTTGGGCTTTATTGGAGGACACTATGAGGTAGTATTCCTACAGGGAGAAATTATTCGTGTACAGGTTTAAACTTCGTGTGCGTGTGAAACCGTATGGGAAGAAGCCAGAACTTAGGGCCTTTGTTGTCTTTGTGTGGTTCAGCGCCATCTCGGGAGACGCCCTTCTGACTGTTCCCTGCACCCTTCATTCCCACCTTTTCTGTTTATTTGGGAGAGGGGCGTCATTACTCTTTCTGGTTGCTTCCTGCTGGATGTGGGCGTTGTGGGGTGAGGTGGGGGAAGGGCACAGAACCAGCCAGAACAGGGCCCAGAGATAGGTGCTGAAGGTGAAGATTTCTGAAGGTGAGAGTTCCATGAAGGTTCCTTGTAAATGTAGAATGGCGACTTGTTCTGGCCAGTCCTCTAGTGGGCACGAGGGCGGTAGTAACCAGCTGTCTTGGAGTAGACTGTGGAGGTAAATAGAGAACCTGGAAGAGAACATATCTAAAAGAAAAGTTAAGGGACGAGGTGTTGACTCCTCTACTGGGACAGGTTGATAACTATTGAATAATAAGAGGTTGAGGTTTTGATTTGAGAGTTCAATTAAGCATTGCTGGAGAAATTTAAACATGGGGCTATTAGACAAAAAATGCAAATTAGAATGACAGGGCCTAGGAGTGGGGCCAGCCAGGTGACAAGAGGGTGTTGTAACCAGGTGAAAGGAGAAGAGTCTGGCTGTTGGCAGCGCTGTTTTAATTCTTCACTTAGATGACTGAGGACGTTTAGGTTTTCTTCTACTAGGCCAGTTTCGTTGATGTAATAACAGCATTCCTCTCCGAGAAAGAGGCAAGTGCCTCCCTTGTCAGCCGTTAGAAGATCTAAGACTAGCCTGTTTTGTAAGGTAACCGGGGCTGATGAGGTGATTTGGCATTGTAAGGAGGCTAGGGATGTTGCTGAAGCCTCTAATGCAAGTTGTAGTTTATTGGCTAGGTCTTGGGAGGAGGTAATGCTGTATGCTAGAGCCCCGCTGCCTAAGCCTGCTGCTGCCAGAGCAGAGGCAAGTGAGACTCCTGCGATTACAGGAAGAAAGACTACCTGTTTCTGGTGGGGGTGGGGTGATAATATCAGTGTTGTAGGTTTGTTTATTGTGTATTTTGTTGCAAATTCCCCTTGTGTGTATAGGGTTAATTGAGGTACCAGGATGACCAGGACACATGACAAATTAAAGGTTTTAGTAAGGGTGCCGTTGCACCAGAAGAAGAAGCCAGGTGGGGCACAGGTAACGTTGACAAGTGATGGTTGAGTTGGAGTTGTGAACAGGGGAATTTCTGATAGTGGGGGGGAAATGAACAGTAGGATTTTGTGTGCAGGGGGTGGTAAGATTTCCTATGAATGGTACTGCTGTAAATGGGGGGGGCGACTGAGGGATGCACTTAGAAAGCAGTTAGAAAAGTTTCCTAGATGTGAGTAGTTGAGAAAGTGTGCTCCCTGTTGGACTACTGAGAGCCAGGAAAATGGGGCAACTTTGGCAGTCTGTTGTATGGAGGTTTGTAATATTGCCTCTTGTTCTGTTATTTCAGGGGCTAGGTTTGGGATATTTGGCTGAATTTGGACATAGGTGCAGTCAATTTTGATGGTTCCTGCGGGGATGGAGCCAAGGATTCCGTTGTATACTTTGCCTACCACCCCTTTTGCCCACATGTCATCCCAGGGATGTTTGACGTTTAAGTAGAATTGGTCTCCGCCTTGTGAAGTGAAAAGAAAAATGTCTCTATCATCGTCAAACCTTTCTATGTTTATGGAGTGGAGCGTGCAAGAGAGTTTTGAACATCCCCCATAAGTGTCAGGGTTTTGCTTACAGTAATCTCGGGTTTGGTCAAAAAGAAAGCAGAATTGAGGTACTTTGTGCCATATTAAAGAAAGTGAGCACATGGAAGAGAGAGAGATGGGGATAGAAACTTGAGACTTGGCAGCCATATGGCTGGCAGTCTGCTGTGGCCAGACGTTGGGTATATGAGTGGTCTTTAGAAGTCCAGAACTCTTCTACAAAGAATCTCCAACGAAATGGTAGGACGGCTGGAGTTGTTTCACCATTGAGGTGGGTTAAAATTAATAGGGGAAGGAGGGTTAGGCTGGTAAACATAGTGCTGTAAGGGATGAATTTTACAAAAGACACAATAAGAATGAAGCTAGTTATAATGAGGAGGTATACAATAGCCAACAAAGCTTTTGCTGTGGATGGCCAATTTGTAGGTGTTGACCAAGTAAGTAA
>NW_007147383.1:0-490 GCF_000164805.1 Carlito syrichta | reverse complement strand
TTATTCATTGTCAGATCTCAGTAAAGAAGTCACTTCCTTTCTAATAATTTTCCTGATATCGCTATGTCTCCATCACTTATTCAAGACAAGGGACATTTTTTTTTTTTTTTTTTTGAGGCTGGAGTGCAGCAGCAAGTTCACGGCCACTGCAGCCTCAACCTGCTGGGCTTAGGTAATCCTTCGCCTCAGCCTTCCAAGTAGCTGGAACTACAGATGCACGCCACCACACTCGGCTAATTTTTGTGATTTTTTATTGTAGAGACGAGGTCTCACCAAGCTGCCCGGGCTGGTCTCGAGCCCCAGACTCAGTCAATCCTCTCCCCACCTTGGCCTCCCAGAGCACTGGGATTGCAGAATGAGCCACTGCGCCCGGCTGGGAGATTCTCACTTACTCCCGTGTTTGTACTATCTTGTACTCTTCCCATCATGGCATATCATGCAGTACTAAGAGTTTTATGTGTAGGAAATAAGGCTCAGATGGTGCTCCCCA
>NW_007147382.1:0-13402 GCF_000164805.1 Carlito syrichta | reverse complement strand
AAAGAGGGGCAGGAGACAGGAGGGCAAGAGTAGCCAGAGAGACCTTGCTTCTGAGGTGGCTTCTGAGGCCTTAATCTCCTTTGGTTCAAAGGATTAAGCAGGCCAAAGCGCCAGGCATTGGGGTTTTGTGTTCTCAGCCCCCACAGTACCACTTTAGAAGACCAGAATGGCAAAAGAGGTTACCTATCATGTAAGAGAAACATTGCTATTGCAATATAATTGTAATAGTAGTAAGATGCTACAATAGGAAGAATATACCAGAATAATCTAGGCAAACATCTTATTGTTTACTAAATTGTAAAAAATAGACCCTATATAAAATAAAATCCTTAAATTCCTATTTAGGACATTCATAAACTCAAAGATAAAAGTATTGCCACAAATGTGATAATAGTGAAAGTTTGGCTATAATTTTTCTTGTGTTATTACAATTAGTAATAGATTTTTAAAAAATCATTCATATTTGACATAAAGTTTTATTTAATTTTGCCCGGTTGTTCAGTTATATTTCAGGAAAACTGTCCAATCAATATATTATTTAGATGCCATCTAATGCTTACTCACTGTGTACTTGGTAAATGAATTTTTTAGAGGTACATTAATAAGATGTGAGAAAATCAAAACACTGAATTTTTAAAAGAAAACTACATAACATAGATAAGGCTTTTAAAATCACAGTTGTAAATATTTTACATTAAATATGGTAGATAATGTGAATGAAATGTGTACCTGTAGATTCATATTATAGTTATTTTTTTAAAAATCGAATTAAACAAATTAAGTAAATAGATAATGCCATTCTATTGACTCAGAAAAGGTCATCTGAAAAACAGCTTCATATTTTATTTGGTTTCTCTAGCATCTACACAAATGTTTTTGGTTGTGTTTGTTTGTTTGCAGGATTTATTGAGAGGACAGAAAAGCTCCTGCAGAGGGAGGGGCCCCAAGGGGGTTGCCCACAAATGTATTTTTAAAGAGCAAATTACTTTTATTTTTCTTTTTATTCTAAAATATGAAAGACAAGGTGAGATTTTTCCAGATAGCATGAGCTCCTTTTTACATTTTTTTCAGGACGCAATCACTGCCGACAGCTATTCTTTCAGAATCCTGATATGCAACATGGCAGTGCTTGTGACCTGCCAAGGAGTGACTAAGCTGAAAGTACCGTGACATGGTGGCGACAACAGGGCTGCAAAAGAACACGCCTTGTGTTGTTGCCGCAAAGCATTCTCTGAAAAGCAGTTTAAGCAGAAAATAGGTTTGCCTTCTACTCAGCCAAAATAAGGATCTCCTTACTGGAGATACCTAGTGTGTACTGGAAGTTGTTTTTGAAGATTCTAAAGTGTGTGTGTGTGTGTGTGTGTGTATGTGTGTGTGTATGCGTGTGTGTGTGTCTGCAAGAGGTGGGAAGAGGGGAGAGAGAGACAGAGATATGGAGAGGTAGAGAGAGAGGCAGATGCAGGGGCTTCTGAACGCTGCTCTGGGGTTACAAATCATTCATCTTGGGTAGTACATTTTCTTTCGTTTTGCAACCAGCTAAAGAATATCAAAACTTTTCAATACTACCATTGTTAAAAAATAAAAAATTGGACAAACTTAGCAAAGTTTAATTGAGCGAAGAATAATTTGCAAATTGGGCATCCCCCAAACCAGAATAGGTCCAGAGAGACTCAAGCACTGCCACAGGGCCAGAGAGGATTCATGGATAGAAAAAGGAAAGTGACTTACAGAAAACGGAAGTGAAGTCCAAAAACAGCCAGATGGGTTACAGCTTGGCATTTGCCTTCTTTGAACACAGCTCCAACAGTTGGCAGCTTGTCGGTGGTCCAAGTACGGCTTCTGCGATGAGCTGAGTCTCTGCTACTTGTTACAAGAGTGGGTTACAGTCTGTTTGCTCATCCAGTTAGGTTACAGTTTACTGTGGACAGGGAAAGCTTTGGGCCACGCTCACAAGGAGGCAGCTTTAGGCTAAACTTAACGCCATTTACATACAAGTTATTTTTAAATAAACAAAAAGATACTGTGAATGTAAAAGTTATTTTGAAATAAATAAAAAGGCCTGGCATGATGGCTCAAGCCTGTAATCCCAGTACTTTGGGAGGCTGAGGCGAGAGGATTGCCTGAGCCCACGGATTTGAGAACAGCCTGGGCTACTTGGAGAGACCTCATCTCTACAATAAATCAAAAACACACACACAAAATTAGCCGGGGTGGGGTGGGGTGGGGTAGCACACACCTATAGTTCCAGCTACTTGTATAGGCTGAGGCTGAAAAATTGCCGGAGCCCAACAGGTCAAGGCTGCGGTGGCCATGAGCATGCCACGGCACTGCAGTCTGGGCGATGGAGTGAGACTCCAACTCAAACAAACAAACAAACAAACAAATAAACAGATGCAGTGAATGTTGACCAAAAGTTTTGATTATGATCTGTTTTTACAGAGGAGAAGAAATGGATATTTATTTGTTTTCATAATGACGTATATAAAATAGGACCAGTAAGGAGTACATTATAAGCCTTCCAAGTAGCGGGAACTAGAGACACGTGCTACCATGCCCGGCTATTTTTTATTTTATTGTAGAGACAAGGTCTCGCCAAGTTGCCCAGGTGGGTCTCGAACCTTCAGGTTCAGGCAATCCACTTGCCTCGGCCTCCCAAAGTGCTGGGATTACAGGCTGATCCACCGAGCCTGGCCACATTAACCTTTAAAATAAAAATTATGATTTTTGCACTTGCAATAATTGAGAGTTTGTTTTTCCTCCTTTTGCGGCAGTGTTTGACCACCTTTTTCCGACAGCTGCATGACGCTCGGCCTGGGCAACCTGCGGGATAGTCAGCACCACCATTCCATCCTCACTGAGCTCCTTAACATGCAAATCAGCTTCACTATGCACAAATCCACTCCATTTCCATGCAAAGGGAGAATCCAGTTGTGTGGATCTTGATTATAAAATATAAAAATTACCTCTTAAATGTCACAGATTTTATGTCATAAATTGCTCTGGGGCACTGCAGCCTGGCAAGGGCTCCTGAGAGGCCCAGACAAACTGCCGCCGGGGCTGCAGCCCGCCTTGGCACCAGGCTTTTTATCAAGACACAGAATAACTATGTGTAATTGTCCTGCAATTGAAAGAACATGCCCACAATTGTGCTTATATATTCTAGGTAAGTAAATACAACAGAAAAGAAGAGAAGGCAGTCTGAGTAGTCCGGGAGAAGGGCACTGTTTTCATTGTTGTGTCCCCAGGGCCCAGCCCAGAGGCTGAAAAATAGTTGGCATTAGACAAATTTCTGTTGAGTTCAATTATCGTCAGATTCCTTTGCAAATGCTGAGGAGTGGAGAGGGTAGAGAACACAGAATTTTATGCACAGGGAAATAAAACAAAATACTCAGAGAAAGGCTTGCCTGTTGAAACCCACTTAGGTTTGAAAGTTCTTTAAGACAAATGTCGTTAAATTTTACCTAGGTGGGCATAAAAAAAAAAAAAATTCTAATTGTAGAGGTCTATAAAATGCCTTTGTAAGGTCTTTGAGCTCTGTTAATAAGATGGAAGCGTCACTCTGAGACCTTCTGTGTATCTTCATTTACTTTATTTGCTGGAAGACATGCGTTCTCTTGTTCCACACTCAAATTTAAAGTCCCTGTAGCTTTCCTGCGGCCCGATTATTATTGGGTCCTGCCTATCAGGTGAGAATAAGGTTTCTGTTACCTGTCAGCTTTGAACATGAAACAGAGCAGGATATTTACTGTCTGGTGAGTTTCAATATGTTTCAGCGAGTCTCATTCTTATTCTTATTGATGGAAAGTTCAAACTGAATCTCTTCCAGCCAGAACACTCATTCTGTATGGAATTGCACAGGTGTTTGAAACAATTAAGATTTCTCTATGGGTCAGGCTCAGTGACTCAGGCTGTCATCTCAGCATTTTGGGAGGCCGGGGCGACTGGATCGCCTGAGTCTGCGGGTTCAAGACCAGCCCGGAGCTTGGCGAAACCTTGTCTCTACAATAAATCAAAGATTAGCCAGGCGTGGTAGCAACTTGGAAGGCTGAGGCAAAAGGATCACCGGAGCTCAGCAGGTCGACACTGGGGTGGCCACGAGTGTGCCATTGTACTCCAGCCTGGGTGACGGAGTGAGACTCCAATTCAAAAAAAAGATTTGTCTGTAGTCTCTCACAAACCTTACATACAAACAGACAGTTAATCATTTTGTAATAAATGAACGCTTCAGGTAATGAGATACTCAGAATCCCTACTTAGAGAAATTGAATTCCTATATTCTCTTAAAAAGAAACAGAGTGTCCTGGGCACATATGGAATGTCTGAAAAAAATCCCCCAGTGTCATTTCCAAGCACACACCCAGCTCTGTTCCCATTAGGGGTCATGATAAGCATCTTGTTGATGACAAGGTTGAACATACACCTTTCCCCTTTCGCCTAAACCTGCAGACGAGCCCAGATACAAATCCTCCAACGACCCATTCTTTGTCTCATTATTAATTAGCTAAGATGAGAACTGTCTGTCCCTCTGAAACTAACAAGATCCAAAGATAAAAATTTCTGTTGAGCTGATTAAGACTCTCTCTGATTGCAAAACAATCTCAACTGTAATTCATAGGACCAGCTACACGGTCACCACCTGCTGAGATCCAGCATATTTTCTCTATTGCAAACAACCCTAATGAAATCATCTCCTCCACTGTTTGGTTTATTTACTCTTTGACAGTTACTAGACTCTTTTTACTGGAGTCACAGCCCACGGGGTAAAGGAAACGAGTCTGAAGACTCTTGATTATTTTGTGCTTTGTAGGAACTGTACTCAATAAGCAATGGATTCACTCATCATGAAAGGTGACAGGCAAATGAAAAGTTTCCTTGTTCTTTTGATGGCAGCTGATTTGGTTTCCAACGTTGCCTGACATACTCTAAAGAGGGTTCTTGGTCTGCACACATGAACCTCCACATATGCTACTTGTCTCCTTTGAGGAATCCACTTAACCTCTCACAACCTCAGGTATTCCATTTGTAAAACAGTAAATGTTAGACTTCTAACGTTAACTCCGTGGAGGAGAGTCCATTTTCTTAGTAGGAATATCTCCCACTTTCCCAATACACAAATACCCCTGCTTCTGTCTGGAAAAGCTTTCATTGACTTGTTAGAAAAGAAGCTGAAATCCCAGGTGACAATTTTGAATAACAACAGAAAAGCCTAGTATTCTGCTTTAGATGATGGAGGTGAGAAGCAAGTCAGCTAACTGCAGAGCTTCACTTGGCTGATTGATTGCAAGTAGACCACCAGATCTGAGTGACTTGGGACAAAATAAGAGCATGTCTGAGGCAGTGGAGGTGTCAAAGAAAAAGGTCAGATCATAGGAGCTGCCTTCTCAAATTATAGTTCCTTTTTGGCTAGATATCTATTAACTATTGTAAGAGTAAACATAAATCAAACATAAGGGGGAAAAAAAATCTCCCACCATTTTCTCAGGGCATTTATTTTTGAAAATGTATAAATTATGTATCCACTTCTTAAAAATGTATGAAATTTTTTAAAAAGATAAGGAAGTCGCTTGCCAGTTTTACAACCCAGGAATGTGTTTCTTAAGGGTCTGGAACACATCTCTGAGATGTAATCACCACAAAGGATAACACCCTCATTTTCTCATTTTAATGGGAGAGTAGGAAGCTAAATTCATCTGGATGCTTGGCTTCAAGTTGCAAAACACCCTCCTGTCATAAAGATATGGGAGTTTATTTTGTTACTGAAAGTCCAGGGATTTTGACGAGGTCCCATTGCTTGTAGCACAAAAAGCCAATTACTAAGACAATCAGTATTGCCAGAAGAGAAAGCTTTATTATATTATGGGTGATATCAGTGAGGAGAATGGGAGGTTGGTCTTATTTCATCTCCCAACAGACTAAAACTTGGAGTGCTCATAAAGCTAGGAAGGACTGTAGCTACACACATGAAAACAGGAATTAGAGAGGGGTGAGGAAGCAACAATGGTGAATGAGTGGTCTGGCCTCTCATTGACTACATGCAGTGAGTGATCTAGTGAGTTTCAGTCCTTGTCTGAGGGTAGGTTTCCGAAGGAAGGAACTCAGATAAGACAAATGTAAGTTTCAAGTTTTAAGACCAGGAAGGTAAATTTCTATGTTTATTTAAAAACTCATAAATATCAGTTCTATGGGGAAATTGGGCCAGTTTCATTTTTTCCCTTTGGATAAATGTAATTAGCAAACACAAATGGCCATTTCAATAACCCAGTAAACTTGGGATTTATTATATGTGACATATGGTGTCCTCAAGTCCTCTTGCTTACGAACTACTTATTGATCTTGAGAACACGTACGTAAAGGTTATATCTACTTGGTCACATAAAAAGATGAGATTACTCTCTTTTTATCAACCTCTTTAGCAGATTTCCTGTGATGTGCTTTGCAGTCTGGTTTAACGTTTATTCAACAACATTTCTTCTGCTTTTGTAGAGGAGTTTCCTGGACTGACAAAATATTTTGTTTTAAATTATTTTCCCAACACTAGGACAGTTGTTAGACTTGAGTCTATTAAGCAGGGTTGGCAAACTTTTTCAGTAAAGGCCCAGATAGTGAGCATTCCAGGCTTTATGCGTCACATACAGTTTTAGTGGCATATTTTTTTCTCTATTTTTTACAGCTCTATATAAATGTAAAAAAAAAAAAATCCAGGCTGTGGCCTTAATGAGCATTGAATTTGACCCTTGGATCCATAAGTTTCCAACTCCAAAGGGCTGGAGGAAGCTGTGAAACTCTGCTGTGAGGCCTGCACAGGTCATCATCAGAGTGAGATAGAAATTAAGCAGGACTATTTTCCTAAAATAAAAAACAAAGCTAGTTTCTCAGGACAGATAGCTGAGACAGTTTCTGTAGACAGGCGAATAGCCTAGTTTTCTCAACCTCCATGGGTAAAAGCAGGATATGGTTAAGAACCGGTTAGAGTCAGCTAGAAGTAATCTGCCTGCTATCCACCCTTGCCCCTCATCATATGCTCATTATAATATATAAGCATGCTAAATGATACATGCTCCAGAGCCAGAACAGTTCCAACTTGCCCACGTTAGTAATAAACTAGGCAGGCACCAATTCTTAGAAATTTCCACCTCTTTTCCAGGAAACTCGTGAATATTCTATCCCTTCCTTAGCATATCATCAGGGGATGACTAGAAAAATAATACCCCAGTGATACACAGCTGCTGTTCTTCCAATAGACCAGCCTAGACTGCTCTGCTTATTGAGTAGCCTACTCTCTGTCATCTTAATACACTTACTTTCATTTTTCAGCTGAATCCCCTGTGATGTACGGAGGCTGTTTGCCTACAGAATAACCTTCTTTCTGTTCCTCTTTTCTTTTAGTAAACTTACTTTCACTTTGCTTTGTTGGCTTGCTCTTGAATTCTTTTCTGGACAAAGCTAAGAACCTACTTGGCCTCTCAGGCTGGACCCCAAATTTGGGCTCCCTGTCCTTTGTCAAGAGAGTGATGCCACCTTTCAGGGTAACAAATGGCACAGACCCAATCCCTTGTTCACTTACCCGGACACTAGAATTTGGCTCTGCCTCTGTGCTGGAGGGTAGCCATGAAGAGAGACAGGAGGTATTCAAAGGTGATACATAGAGTCAACTCTCATTATTTACAGTAGTTATGGCCTATAAAACTGTACCAAATTAATATAGGAGAAAGAGAAAACGTCCCCTTTATTCACTGAAGTTTTACACCTGAAGTGAGCCGACAATAGACAGATTAACAGGGAAAAAAGGCACACAAATTTATTAACGTGCACGTGAACATGGGAGTCCCACAAATCTGAGACTCGAAGAAGAGCCAGATGATTGAGGCTTAAATACCCTTTTTATAGGAGTCAGGGAACAGGGAGGCTGTATGCAGTTCTAGAGGGGTCGTAAATGGTTTTTAGGGGAAATGAGTGAGCCTAAAAATAATCACTTGGCCTGAAACAAAGTTCCTCTGAGCCCTGAGGGAGATGGGGGAAATTGTGGACAGACGAGGACCAGAACTTCACTGTGAACAAAAGTTGTCTTGATGCAGATCATGTGTCCCAGGTAATCTCTCAAAGCTGTCCATAAAGGACAGGTGAAAAGTCTGGACATGGTGATGACATTTCATATTTTCTTTTCTCTGGTAGTTAATTTTTCCTGGTTATTTTATAAAATCCCTAAGGGGGGAGTTTTAAGACCATTGCATTTCTTCTGGAGGAGCTTCCCTCAATAAGATAAAGAAGCATAAGAGAAAGCCCTCCTGATGCTTCTGGAAAGAAAGAGGATCCCAGGCATCCTGAAGGGAGGCATCCTGAGGCTTACTTCTGAGGCCTTTCAACTTCATTTAATTCAAAGCACTCAGCAGGCCAAAGTGCTATATTTTGGAGTGTCATTCTCAGTGCTTCAACATTAGCAAATGCTAACTGTTGCTCCTAGGGAAAATATAAGGAGAGGTTCCTGTGAGCTTCTGGTTACATTTTCATCAAATGATCAATACATAATCTTGCTTTACGTATGTTTCTATTTAAAGACACCTTATTTAATATATACTATTGATTCACTAACATTGAACTTACAGCCAATAACACTAGAAGTCATGCCTGAATGAAGTTTATGTCACACCTGTATTTTCTCCATTATGCATTCTCTAGTATTCCTAAGCTGTTTTGTGCTTAGGAATACTAGACAGCACTTAGTACTATGCTTGGGAGCCATTTCAAACCTCAAAATCACCAACAAAAAGTACAAAAAATGTGAAAAACATGGCACTAAATAGTTTGTGAAAAGGAAACTTGTTTTCAATATGAGACCTGAAACAAGACAGCCAAGCACAATTTTGACCAACTTTAGTTGCGTGATGGGAGAGTTTGATTTTTTGCTAGTCTGTGTATAACAATGAAGGAGCTGTGAGTATGAATTTTGGGGGTTACAAATAAACTTTTTGCAAGCAGATGAATCTGCAAATACATTTTAGCAGAAAAGTGAACTCACAGAATCCACAAATAAAATTGTATGAGGGTTTTTTTGGATGTGAAACTTGAAACCTGTTTTTATTTCTTCACAACTATCTACGAACAATGAATTTACTTCCTAATGTGTTTATGTATATAGAGTGCATACTTTTTTTTCTTAGGTGCCTAGAAGTATTGATTAGAACCTCCATTTGGGTTTCACTGTCACCTGAGGTTTCAGCTCTACCTTGGGGTTACATCACATCATTTTAAGAATTAAAAATGATCAAAATCTTTGTATGTTAATGTCCACTTGAGAACATCTTAAGAGTATGAGTATCTCTGCATTTATTTGTTTATTTGTTTTGTCACACATCTGCCTTTATTGTGGGCAGTAGGTGGGATGCTTTCAGCATAGTAAAAAATTAACTTACAAAAGCAGGAATTCAGTGAAACCGCCTGGCTGGTACCCTTGGGAGCTCTTGCAGAGTGGCAAGAAGAGGACTCCAAAGCTCATGAAAAAACGAAGGCACCAAAGTGATAGGAGAGTGCCCTTGGTGGAGGTGACCTCATACATGAAGAACCAGATGGGGAAGAGCATGCCAATGACCAAGAGCACCAGAGTCTGATGCGGGAAGACGCCGGGCACACGGGGCTGGTGTATCTGCTCATGGCCTCGAGCTCCTAGGGGAGAGCATGGGATCAGAGCCAGTGAGGAATCCCATGGCTTCAGCCTTAAGGGACTGTGGGGTTCTCAAGGAACCGTGTGCTGCTGTGACTGCTATAGGCCTTCTTCAGCCTGGAAATGTGGAAAGTCATTTTGCCCGGCTCTGGGTAAGTGTCCGATCTGCCACCAGTGTATCTTTGCATTTAAAATGTCATAATTCTTAGCTAGGGGTGTTATGTGCATCTGTTACCCTATTTAGAATAATATCAATGACAAGCCTCTTCAAGGAGGTCGTGTTGAAACGAATTACTTGTCAAAGCTGGCTCCTCAGATATCACCAACATAGATTTGTTTTGATAAAATAAAGCTGAGTTTATTGCTTATCTATGTGGTAAAAAAATATTCATCACCCAAAGATGTCCACATACTAATCCCTGGAATCTGTGAATATGTGACTTCACATGAAAAAAACTAAACTATGACCTTTTTTTCTTTACCTTGTCAAATTCCTAAGGAGTTTGGGTCTACTGGTGGTCTATTTCATTATAAAATATATCTTAGTCTGGGCACGGTGTCTCAGCCTGTAATCCCAGCACTTTGGGAGGCTGAGGCCAGAGGATTGCCTGAGTCCGGGGGTTTGAGACCAGCCTGGGCAACTTGGTGAGACCTTGTCTCTACAATAAATCACAAAAATTAGCTGGATGTGGTGGCATGTGTCTGTAGTTCCAGCTACTTGGAAGGCTGAGGCGGGAAGGATAGCTTAAGCCCAGCAGGTTGACACTGCGGTGGCCGTGAGCATGTCACTGCACTCCAGCCTGGGCAACAGACTGAGACTCCAACTCAAAAAATAAAATAAAATAAATCTTAAATGTCTAAGTACTCTACTGGACTACAGAGACTGTACAACTTCTAAATTTTGCTCATTGACCTCTCAGCTGTAAATAGTCTGACTTTTTGTCCACTCTGTAGACATTATCATGCTAGGGTCAAGGTAAAAAAATCAAGCAGCATTATTTTTGTCTTTTTGCAAGCTTGGAGTAACTTTTTCTCGAATAGTCCCTTCTTTTGATCCTGAAATTTTCTGAAGATTCGTGTGCCAAATTGTATCACTGTTCCCGATTACTTGCCATTCCCCAGATAAGAGGCTTATACAACCCTGCCACAATGGAGTCAGAATTGGCCACTGCGGCTTGCTATGGTGCAGAGAATGTGAAGGGAAATTCTGGGAGCCACTGCTGGGCGAAAGCCACCGTTCTACCCACTATACACGTAAACGCACAAAACGTGAGTCGGGTTGTTTGGTCTTTAACCTCCGTCTCTCCAAGTAAACATTACCATGATATATAGAATAATGCTAGCAATGTCAAAGATTTGGTCATTTCTCATTTTCTAAGCTTTGTGTACTTTTGACCCATTTTTTTAAAAAAAAATGTGTCACTTACGATATATTTCCAGCAATCAATAGTAGAAAATTCCTAAAATAATACATAAGAAAATAGAATAGAGAAAAATACAGCATTATCTTTCATATTTTTGTATTCCACATGTCAGATGAATAATGCCCAGGTATTTGAGAGTATATTTATTTTAATCAGTTTCATATATATAATACAAACTCATGTAAAAATTGCTTTTGAGTGATTTTTATACCATATCTGTACTTTATTGTGACATACATCACACATGTGTATGTAGAAACATCATAAGTTCTGTGAACGAAAATACAAGTATCCATCTCTTAGCTTAAGAAACCAAACATCATCAATATTTCTCAGTCCAATAGGCAAACACTATCCTATATTTTGTATTAATCACTTTTTAATTTTTATTTGTTTATATTTATGATTATTTCTATTCATCACCTATATGTGATTCTTTAAATAATGTATTGCTTTGTTTTTCTTCTTTTTTAACATTTTATATGTTTGAAGTGTACATATTAATTCTGTGGGGCTTTTTAACCATAATTGTTCAACTTACAGTTTTGAGATTCAGACATGCTGACATTTTTAGGTAATATCCTTAATCTTCACTGCTATATGATATTCTACTGAAAGTATATGCTACAGTTTATTTACCCATTAGTATCATTTTATGGGTTTTTTTAGGCATTTTCAGTTTTTATATTTTTTAATTTTCATAAAAATTGCTTCCATGACTATTTTAATCCATGACTCCTTTTCTCAGTGGCTTTTAATTTTTCCTACTCATGGCCTATTTTATTGAGTTTACTAGTTTGATTAACTAACTTAGGGGAACAACCAATGTGCCGTCATTTTAACAGATAGGACAGTGGTTGAGTTGAACTGATGTGTACATACCTGCAATCATCCAGTCAGCTGAGCACCACCTTTTTTTCCAGCAATACTGATTGAAAGGACAGGCCGAGAGCGGGAAATGCATTTTTCTTTACTCTTCTTCCTAAATCTTAATACAATGATGAGAAAGTAGAAGCTATGCTTTTGGAGAAATGAACACTTTAAGTAAAATTAACTTTGCCGACTTTGTCTTTTCAGGAATAGACTTCCTGGTGCCAGGTATCAGAGGTATCTCATAGTGGCCATCAAGCTTGCCTAGAGTAAAGGGAATTTACAAGGCCTAAGACATCATGCATTGGGCAAGGATTGCAAAAGTCATGAAGCTTGTCATTACAAAAGTTATGACCGCTCAGAGGGAGAGCAGGTGGGGATTCGATCTTCCAGTAAATTGGGTATTATCTACAGGGAAGCCAAGGATCCCCCGAAGCTACCTTCTGGGAATGCCTAGGAGATAACGGGAGATGCACCCTCCAGTAGCTCTAAGGAATGTCGCTTGGGAAGGTGCAGGAGAATTAGAATCCTTGTCTCGCCCATCTCTAGGGGCTATGATAATGTGGGCAGATATCGATGGGTCTCTGTGTCACAGGTTCCCCAAGACATCCACAGGTGGTCGAGATGGAAGTCACGGCAGTCATGTGCAACATCTCCAAGGAAAGGATTTAAGCCAGGGCTTTGGGGGGCTACGCCGCCACACTCACCTAGAGTGTACGCCTGCTCCCCGTCTGTGGGGGGCGAACTTTTCTTAAATAAATCTTTTCTTCTCTCACCTCTGTGTGTTGCAATTCTTTGCCACCTACTGGGATCTCTGGGCTCCCAGCGCAGCACCTCCGGCTTGGTGCTGCCACTCCCTGTGCCTCTTCCTCCCCTCTCCACCCGCACCCTGTCTGTCCAAACCCTGACACCGATGACTAGCATCAGGACATTAGAACTGGGAAGTCCCTGAGAGGCCATGGGCCCAACTTTCCCCTTCTTGAACACTGTGCCAACGCAGTCTCAAAAGTAACCATCATGTTACTTCTGACAACTGCCGTGTTGTTTCCTGTGAGAAACAAGCCCATTAAAGAGCTAAAAATTAATCCTGTGATAGATGAGCTTGTTTCCTTGCTGCATTTCTTCTTTTTCTGTAGTGATTTTATATGAGCACTGAGAGACAGCATTGGAGATTAAGGGTTGACAATTTGCAGGATTTTTTCTTCCCAACTAACTTATAAATTTAGAATGCCCGAAATTTAATGACAACAGCTGCAAACTCTAATTTGAGTCCCGTATTATAATTTCAGCCACTGAATGAAACTAGACATATTATGTCAGTGTAAAAGCAACAATTTTCTGGAGTTGAGGAGGAGGAATCTGGGCTATTTTTATAACTAAAGTATTATAGTAGGCAAAAGTAAGCCACCAATGTGCTGACATCAGATTAAGCAAACTTTATTTCTATAAA